>NC_072891.1:52056864-52154170 GCF_028858705.1 Grus americana
CATCATCTCTGCAGCCCTCCTCTGGACTCTCTCCAGTACTTCCCTGTCTTTCTCGAACTGGGGAGCCCAGAACTGGACACAGAACTCCAGATCTGGCCTCACCAGGGCAGGGCAGAGCAGATGGGGAGGATAAACTCCCTCGACCTGCTGGCCACGCTCTTCTTAATACACCCCAGGATACCACTGGCCTTCTTGGCCACAAGGGCACATTGCTGGCTCATGGAGAACCTGTTTTCCACCAGGACTCCTGGGTCCTTCTCTTCAGAGCTGCTTCCCGGCAGGTCAGCCCCTAACCTGTACTGGTGCTTGGGGTTGTTCTTCCCTAGGAGCAGGTGCCTACACTTGCCCTCGATGAATTTCATTTGGTTCCTCTCCGCCCAGCTCTCCAGCCTCTCCAGGTCTCGCTGAATGGCTGCGCAGCCTCTGGTGGATCGGCCACTCCTCCCAGCTTGGTATCGTCAGCAAACTTGCTGAGGGTGCACTCTGTCCCCTCGTCCAGGTCATTGATGAATATGTTGAACGAGACCAGACCCAGTACTGACCCCTGCGGCACACCGCCAGCTACAGGCCTCCAACTAGACTCTGTGCTGCTTCGCACAACCCTCTGGGCTCTGCCATTCAGCCACTTCTCTACCCACCTCACCGTCCACTCATCCAACCCACACTTCCTAAGCTTACCTATGAGGATGTTATGAGAGATGGTGTCAAAAGCCTTGCTGAAGTCGAGGTAGACAACATCTACTGCTGTCTCCTCATCCACCCAGCCAGTCATGCCATCATAGAAGGCTATCAGATTGGTCAGGCATGATTTCCCCTTGGTGAATCCATGCTGACCACCCCCGGTAACCACCTTTTCCTCCACATGCTTAGAGATGATCCCCAGAATGGGCTGTTCCATCACCTTCCCGGGGATGGAGGTGAGGCTGACTGGCCTGTAGTTTCCCAGGTCTTCCTTCTTGCCCTTTTTGAAGGCCGGAGTGACGTTGGCTTTCCTCCAGTCCTCAGGCACCTCTCCTTTTGTTTTACAGCTGACTTATTGCATGTTGTAGCAACTGGTTACTAATGCACAAAATAAATGCTGCTGTTCTAACTGACCTATTTGTTTATTTAGGATATCTGTTTCTGAGTGAAATAAAACTGGAACAGAAATCAGTTCAGTGAGATCCTTTGTGATGGTGGAATTAACTTGGTTTTTCTTCCCTGCTCAGCTCTAATCTGCTCCAGGGCGATGTCTGTGTCAGATGATCAACCTCTGCTGTTAAAGTGTTCCTTCTGGAGATGACTGACGCAAGACATGGGACTAGCAGGATAAGAGACTGTGCCCAAAGATACAGTTTCACAACTTACCCTGAGCCTCACTTAAAGTGGAGCTAGCTTTAGTCAATGCTTTTCACCTATGGCTGCTGTGAAGAGATTGCAAACAGTGTTATGTCTATCTTGGTTTAGATGCCCTTTACACAATAGGTACAACCTGTAAAGCGCAGCTCAAGTGTCAGCATCATATTCAGGCATTTCAGCAAGCTAGTTGAGTGAAAACATCCAATAAAGCACTCAAGTTTTATCACCCTTTATTTTCTGTCTAGTGTTGAATTTGAAACCTAGTAGGAATTCCTAGCAATCTATCACTGATGGCTTTGGACTTCCACCTGAGAAGAAAAAGTAGTAAGACCCAGCTCTGTTCCTCTCTGAGACTGCAGACGTGTTGACCACTCCTTCAGTTCAGGGCTTTGTGCCCGGTGAAGACAAAGTGACTGGGTTCAGTATGGCCAGAATGACTCTGAAAAAAGTAAAGTGAGAGTGAGAAGTGGATACCCACCCGTTTGAACTCTGGCTTCTGCTGGCATCATTGTGTAAGAAAGATTGCCCACTTCTTCTGGAGCTAAAGCCCCATTGTTTTCACTTAAAAGTATTGCTAATGACAATCATAGCCCTATGTTTCTGCTGTTTCTTCATCAAAGGACATGTGTGTAAAATTTGATTAGAGGCTGTAAAACGACTATGGTGAAATGGGAGATTGTGTTTTCCACCTTTTTCACAAGAGAAGAACTAAAAATGTTAAGAGACTCCCCTGAGATTATAATTAGAAACACATGGTACAGTGGACAGAAGGCAGGATTTCTAATTTCCAATCCAATTTTTGCTACAAGATTACTTTTCAAGTTTTTTAAGAAATTGCCAGGCCCTCGCCTCTCCCATTCCCTCCAAACACATTCAGTGTGACATTGGAGTAATAGTCTTATCAAATGCATTCGAACACATAACAAGCCATGTAGACATGAAGTGACTAAGCCCAGCTTAACAAGTGATTATATCAAATACTTCTTTTAATTGGAAAGGCATTCTGAGTGTCGCTCCTTTACTGAACACAGGTCTGGGACTTATTATTAACCACTAGATGCCACTGTTGTTCCTATAGAAGCAGCCCAGCCTGTGTTTTGGTCTGTCCGTAAAAACCCAGAACACATTTCCCCGCGGTGTATTGAAATACTGGTATAGCATTGAACTAAAAAATATAAATGCAGGTACACACGTGTACTATTTCTGCTCCAAATATCCTTATACTCTATTCCCTTATAAACTGTCTTGATAACACATAATGCCTTAAGGTCCATTTTCATCTTTGAGGTGTGTAAAAGGTTTATGGTCACCTCTCATGGGCCCACCTGCTATTTTTGTGACAAAAATAAGCACTGTCAGACCTAAGGAGCTGGCACAGCTGATACTGACCGGAGTCACTTCAGTGTATGCATAAGCGATGGAAGTGGCGCAGCGTCAGACATTGCACCTGTGCGACCCCTTAGCAGCAAGTTGTCTGAAATTTTAGGACACTGTGATGGTGAGGTTGTGTAGGTGTAAAGGAGCCCTTACTGCTGGAAGTCATACTGTGCAGGACTTGCTGGGACCCAGCACCCCCCAACTGTTTGTGGGAGTGGAGGGGAAGGACTGTGGGACAGCATTTTTTAAATGGAAGACTCATATGGAAATCTGAGACAATCCTAATCCTGGTAATCCCTCATGCCATGGTGAAGCCTTCTGAAGGAGAGCCTTCCCCTTCACTTGTTGCCTGTTAGTAGCTCCGTGAAGGCAGACCCAGAATCTGCCACCCTGTTGCTCCCAGAACATTTATGTGCCCGGACACATTGATCGGGCTGTTGTTTTTAGTGGTGACAGCGGAGTGAATAACTGGTACTCAGTGCCTTGCTGCTCGGCATTATAAATCCTGCAGCTTGTGTGATGTACAGAGGAAATTAATGATGGGCTGCTTTGGAAAGGATGCTCAGCCCTGGGGAAGCCAGAGGGTATGTTTCCTGAGCATGATGCTTGCACATCTCAGAAACACAAAGAGCCCACAGCCTGCTCACTGCATGTGGTGAAGGCACAAGGAAAAACTGAAATTTACTTCAGTGAGTGATCTTTCATAGCTAAAGACTATGCAGAGTAGGAGGCCTTTTTCTTCGTTAGGTGGGCAAAGTAATTTCTGTCTTTTTGGAAAAAGGTTTGAAATTTTTTCTCTCACAACTATTCCATTACTTCTGCTAGCATCACACCGTACCAGCTTCCATACTCCTCCTCTTGCCTTGACATATGTGCCTGACAACTGATAAAGTCGTGTGAAGTGACAGAAAATCCCATAGACTTAGCTACAAAAATGGGTGGTTTTGCTGACAAATGATTAAACATTTGCTACTGCATCTTCAGTAGCTTTGGTGTATTTCAGTGAAATGACAAATGGATGTGATGAACAATTTATGACTCTTGCTGGAGATGAGCATCTTGCACAATGAAATTAGGGATGCATATAAATATGGAGGAGACAAGGGAGACCTTAAACTTCAGAATTAAAGCTATCTCTGCAGGCACAGTGGCCTGAACGTTTAATTCCAGGTGTCAGTCATCCTGGGCTGTGGACGGTGCAGTCACCCCGAGGCTGGAGGATGAAGAGGCTCTGCTCCAGCACCTTGGAGCTGGTGATAACAACATACGCAGGCTGTGGGAATCCACACCACAGGAACAGACATGGTCAGGGAGGGCTACAGTTCTTGGCTGGAAAGTTATGAAGCGTTTGAAGTGAAGAGGCCGGGGAGCAGGGGCAGAGGAGACGGCTTCCCTCCTCCTGAAACTACAGCCCTCAGCTGTCTTTCCATGACCACCCTTGGGATGAGAAACCGGGGCAGGACGGTCCCACCCGCCGTCCCGTGGCCGCCCTCGGGTGATGTGAAGCTGCGGCCGCAGATGAGCCGCCGGCCTCTCCCGACGCGGAGGCGGGAGCGGGGCGCACCGGGGCGCACCCGGGGCCAAGAGGCGCGGCCGGGCGGGCGGCCCTGGTCCCGGGACTGGAAGGGGGCGCCGGAGGGTGGCGGGGCCGCGGCGCGGGGGAGCTGCGAGCGGCACCTAAAAAAATCGTTTCCTTCCGGAGCGGCGGCGGCGGCGGCGGCCACTTCCCCGGAGCGGCTCGGGCACGGCCGGCGGCGCCCTCCGGGGTGAGGCGCTCGGCAGCCGCGGAGGAAGCTGGCTGAATGGCGGAGCGCGGAGCGGGGGCCGCGGCCGCCGTGTGGAGGAGGCTGAGCTGGTGGGAGGGGCGGGGAGGGACCAGCCGCCGCGGTGACAAGGTGCCAGCGGAGCGGAGGGGCCGCCGCTAGTGCTCTGCCGTCCTCGCCGCCGCCCTCACGCCCGGAGAAGTTTGACTCGGGAGCAGCGCAGCCGCCCGGGCCGGCGCGGCGGGGCAGGGAGCCGCGGCGGGAGTCGCCGCACCCGGGGCCGCAGCGGGACGGGGGTCGCCTCCAGCGGGAGGCGGCGGGGGGAAGCCGGCGGCGGCAGCGGCGCTCCGGGAGCCGCCCCGCCCGCGCCATGGCAGCCCGGTCCCGGAGACCCTGGCTGAGCGTGGGGCTGGGGCTGGGGCTGGTGCTGGGTTTCACCGCCGCCTCCTGGCTCATCGCCCCGAAAGTGGCCGAGCTGAGCGAAAAGAAGAGGCGCGGCTCCAGCCTCTGCTCCTACTACGGCCGCTCGGCGGGGCCGGGGGCGGCCGGGGGCGCGGCGGTGCCGGGCGGGCAGCAGGCGCCGCCGGAGGCAGCGGCGGTGCTGGGCGGCACGAGTTTCAGGAGCAGCCCCTGGGAGCTGCCGCCGCCGCCGGCGGAGGGCATGGTGTCCAGCCCCGCCGCCGGCGGGGAAGGGGAGCCGGAGGAGGAGGAGGAAGGCGGCGAGAAGCGGAGCGGCCGGCCCGGCGGCAGCCACAACGGGAGCGGGGACTGGGGGGGCGCCCCGGGCTACGCCAAGCCCCGCAACTTCCTCTACGTGGGGGTGATGACGGCCCAGAAGTACCTGGGCAGCCGGGCGGTGGCGGCGCAGCGGACGTGGGCGCCCTCGGTGCCGGGCCGCGTGGAGTTCTTCTCCAGCCAGGGCTCCGCCGCGCCCCCCGGGCTGCCCCGGCTGCCCGTCGTCGCCCTGCCCGGCGTGGACGACTCCTACCCGCCGCAGAAGAAGTCTTTCATGATGATCAAGTACATGCACGACCGCTACCTGGACAAGTACGAATGGTTCATGCGGGCGGACGACGACGTCTACATTAAAGGTGGCCGGGGCGCGCCCCGCCGCCGGGAGGGAGGGAGCGGAGCGATGGCCTGGCGGCCCGGCGGGGTCCCGCGGGGGGGTGGGGAGAGTCGGTTCCCGCCCGGTGGCGGAGCGCAAGGGGTACCTCGGCCCACCCACCGCCCCGGCGGAGTTTGCTTCCAGCCACCGTGTGCGGGCCGTGGGGTGCTGTCCCGGCGCTGAGGTGCCGGTGGGAACCTCGAGGTGCCCCCGCGGGGCCGGGCCGGGCCGGGCCGTCCTTGGGGAGGCCGCGGTGCCGGGGCGCGTTGGAGGGCTGAGGCGGGGGGTTGGACCGCGGCGGGCGCGGTGAGCGGTCCTGGCGTGGGATCTCGGTGCTGCGGCCCCCGCGCTTGCTGCGGCGCGGCTCTCCGGGCGAGGCTCTGCCGTGGGCCGGCGGACAGGGGCCGTGGGCGGGCAGCGGAGCGGCGGGGTGGTGCCGGCGCCGCGTCCCGCCGCGCTCGGCTGCGCAGCCCAAGGGTGGCAGTCCCGCCTCGTCCCGCCGCCCGTGGGCAGGCGGCGGGCGGGAGCGGCGAAGAGCTCTGCCGACTGCGTCCTGCTCCGGCCGGGCAGCCCCCGCCGCGGTTGCGGCTCAGCCCGAAGGCTTCGACTCGGTACTGCTCGGAAGTGATGTTTTGAGCAGTAACAAAAGTTCTGCGTTGGCTCGCTGACACTTGGGCTGAGCAAACGCCGCCGCCGAAGGCTGCTTGTAAAGCTGCTGTTCTTTGCAGCGTGTGTCTCTGAAAAGCACTGGCCCTATTTCACGAGGTTTACAGCACCATTAAAAAAAGATGTTCTGCAACCCGCTTGCTTTTGGTCTGCGCTTGTTGCTGCTGCTACTCGTGCAGTGTCCTGCTCTTAGGAAAGAAAGAAGAAACTGAACTTGTAAGCCTAGGTTGTGAGCGTGGTTGCTTGCAGTATTGAAAACACTGTGAAAAGTTAACTGGAGTAACTGTATGCTTCCCTGTTTGTCACTTGCTTTTGTTTGAGTGGTTTAATGGGCTGCTTGTTTGTCAGCTGTCATTCATCTGTGAAATACTCGCGCACTTACGCGTGTATCTGTGTATATATATTGGGTTGCAGATGTAGAAGTTGTCACTTTGGGCTCATTGCAGAGTTGCAATGAACCTGTCTTTAACTAGTTCCAAGGTTCTGAGTTAAACCTATCCAGAAACTTTTGATGTCAAGTAAATTTGAAATCAGAGTTTCTGAAAAGAACTAGGTGAGGGGTTTGAAGGAAAAGTCTGTAGACATTGCAGCACTGGAAATAGTTTGGAAGGAGCCTGAGTTTTACCTTGTTCCCACAATTACTCCGCAATTAAACATATTTACCTTGGTTAATCGAGATTTGCTTTGGTCTTTTCAAAAATTAATCCTATTAAAATAATACCCGGCATTTCCCTTTCCCTTCCCTCCCTCCCCAGCCTGGAACTATATTGGCAAATTGTCCTACTTTAGAGAGAGTTTTAAACTACCAAGGAAGTGCTTTCCATTAGTCCTGATTGAGCAGAACAAGGTTTAGTGGTAAAATGAAGTTTTGATCACGTTCTGGCTTTTGGCTGAATGAAAATGTCATTGTAATGTTAATTAAGAAAAACAAAAGAAGCTTGTGAAAGGTAAACTTGTCCAAGGGTGTTTTCAGTTAGGTACAGAATACTGCTTTGGAAGTGATTTTCTGTGACAGTCTCAGGTGCCTGTTACGTTTTTAAAAAAGCTTGAAGTACAGGAAAAGAGATGGCTGGCAGACTAGGCAGAGAAATAACAGTAATCTTTTATCTTTTTCAGGTGAAAAATTGGAGGAGTTTCTTCGCTCACTGAACAGTAGTAAACCTCTGTATTTGGGACCGACTGGTCTGGGTAATATTGAAGAACTCGGAAAACTTGGGCTGGAGCCTGGAGAGAATTTCTGCATGGGAGGGCCGGGAATGATCTTCAGCCGGGAGGTTCTCAGGAGGATGGTGCCACATATTGGTGAATGCCTTGGAGAAATGTACACCACTCATGAGGACGTGGAGGTGGGCAGGTGTGTCCGAAGGTTTGGAGGAACTCAGTGTGTTTGGTCATATGAGGTGAGTGACAGTGTAAATTGCAATGTGCTGTTTGTTTACAGAGTTTTATGTCTTGCAATGTAAGTAACTGTATCTGCAACCTCTTTCCACCGTAATTATGTTTTAATGCATGCATCAGAATGTAAACTGCAGACTGTAAGGAAAAAAGAGAGGAAAACGTTCACGGCATGTTGCTGCAAGCATAGTCATTTCTACTTGTCTTTCAGTTTTTGTTGTTGACAATTACTGCAGCCACGTTGTAAGTATTGCTATGCTATAAGTTGCTAGAGCTTCACCTTGGGCATTTCTACACATAATGCTTGACAGGATGCTGCTGTATTTGACGTATGCTCTTCAGGTAGGATCTTTTTATGAACTTGTTTTTGGATAAGCGTGCGGCATATCTGTTCTGCATTGCAGGTTCTTAAAATATGTTGTAGTGTTTGAAGAAGAATTGCCTGTATTTTCTTAATTACTCAGCTGTATTTTAATGGAGTTCATGACTGGCAAAAGCAGAAATAGTGGTTGTGGGTTTTTTTTCTTGTACAGAAATGAAATTTGTTGCGCTGTCTTTGTGTATGATAAACTTTTACTAGTGTTTTTCTTAGTGTAGAACAGTGTTAAAATGCATTAAGGACATACGCAGTGTAACAAATCTTCCTATGCTGAAGTCATTTGGGGAGCAAATGACTTCGTTCCATAGTATCGTTTTCTAAAGTAATCAAAATGTGGTGCAGTACCCAAAAAGTTTGTTTGCGCTGCCATAACTAAAATTCAGACCTCTTTCTCTGGAAACGTTGTGATTAGTGGCAAGACTAGCTTTGTAGATAACAATAGACTAAGCGTGCAACTGCCAGAAAGGGTAAAGGGTAATAGTTAATGTGATGAACAGGATTTCAGTTACATTGACTGATTCTTTAATATTAATATATGCTTGCCCTTGTGGCACTCCCTTGTTCAGCAGGAAAAATCGTTTAAATGGGCCACTGAAAGAGGTTATGTGCTATTAAAAACAAAAAGACAGGAAACATAATTGATTTTGCAGGTAAGTGTTTTTCTGGATGACCTGGGGAGGGGAAGGGTTGCCATTTTAAAAATGGGCTTGGTAGGCTACAATGCATGTAAAGAGGTGAACAAAAGTAAATTTTGATTAGTTGATACTAACTAGGTAGAAACCTTAGAGGTGGAAATCGGATCTTTTACTTCACAGTAGAAAGGTGCTTTTAGAGACTATTTCAATCAATGTTATAAGTCCAATGTAAAATAATACACCTGTTGCACTGGTAGAGCAGGGCAGGCATTTATCGTGCAGATGGATATTGATGTAGGACTAGTGGTCCTTAATCAGACTTCCAAACCGCATGCTACACTGGCAGCTTAATCTGACACTCTGGTGTATTTGTGCTGTGTCATCCTTATGGGCATGTGATGCCTGCTGATCTCTATCAGCAGAATTATGATTCTGCCTTGACAGTTACATGTTGGAAGGGGTTTTGGTTTTGTTTTTCTGGTTTGTCTTCTTGGGAAGAAATCTGGGAAGGGAAGAAAACTGATAATAGATAACATTATCACTGCATTGGTTGTTATTTATTTTGATGTTGAATGTCAGGAGTTTTTGGCTCCAGGCACTGAGCGTAAGTGGGATAGAGTGAAAAATTATGTTTACTTTCTTCTGTTTTGGAGACTGCGTTACAGGACTGTCCAGCAGCTCAGCTTTTCATGGTAGGATTGGGGCCTGAAAGCATAACCATTTTGGAAAAAGCATGTGTTTTTATGGGATGTGGAATAGACTGACACCAGTCTTGATTGTCAGTTACTCTTGAAGGCCCGAGGTCTATATAATAAAGAATGGAAAAAGAAGAAAATGTGTTAGGCATTGCAATAGCAGCTGCTCATTTCTGATCAGTATTTCCGTCTGTTAGAAGAATCTTTGACTCTGTGGCCGATACAGGAGATGCTCCGGAAGATGCAGATGACTAAGCCAAAGCTGCTTAGGATGCTATGCCAGCGTTAAGTGTGTATGGAAGGGAAGGAGTGAAATAGAGTGAAAGGCGAGAGAGGTTGCATTCATGCTCTGGCATAGTTTGTGTTGTGTAGCTGGTTGTTTCAAGCAATCTAGTAGGGTACCTGAACAGATTGGCTTGTTGTGGGTTGGTAAATTAATTGGTGACAAGGGTGACTTTTTTCCTAGGGCACTGAAACTCTTGCTGTGTGATTTTTCACTCCTGCCTTAGATCAGGAGCGCTCTTTGTGTGCTAGAAGGGGAATTATTCCCTCAGGTACACGTGTGCAAAACCTGAGATTGGGGCCAGGACTTTCTGCATAGGCAGTTGCCCTTTTGTCCTGAAGTCCTCTTGTTGTATTTACGTATTAAACTGAGCCTCGTTGAGCTGCAAGATTTTTATGGACTTCACTGCTTTTGGGAAGAGGCATGACTTGTGTTTAGGATGTTGCTGAAGACTAATATAAACTGAAAACAATGATGGTGACATTCATAGAAGCAGAAAAGGTCTAGAAGAGTTGAATCTCTGTTGCATCATTTTTTACTAGACTTCTTTTCTAAGAACTGGAACGGAAAGTCTCTTTTTGGTGAGGATGAAAGCAATCAAAGAGTTCAAGAGAAAACCTGCAATGCTTGATCTTTGCTGGGTGGCTCAGCTGGCGTAGGTAAGACTGGCTGCCTGTCAGGGTTTATTCTATTGCCTTGTAGAGGTTGCAGGTAAGCTGCGCTAGTTTATATGTGTAATATGCTTGCTGGCAAGGAGAGGGTTACAACTTTGACTTTTTTTTGTCAGAATGAATAGGAAAAGAAGAGGTGTACAAGTCTGCAATGAGCCACTCTTGTTCTTGATGCTTTCCAGAGTTTAATTCTTGTTCTGCCAGATTTGAGGCCGGGGCTAAAGGCTGGGTCTCCCACATACGAAATGACTTATGGCTGAGGTGATGAGTCCCTCCTGGTCTCTGCTGATGGAGCTTCTCCACTTTGAATAAAGAATTAGTCATTGGATTTCTGAGCGAGTGAATCTAATAACAGGGGTTTTAGAGCAGTTGTGCAGAATGGAGGAGATAAAAACCTGCCCTCGGGCTGCAGTTTGACAGTTGCTCTAAGCCGACGTAAATATGGGCTTTGGCTGAAGGGTAGTTGCTCCTTTCGGTTGCTGTCCTGTTCTGCAGGACTTGTGCAGCCCTGTGGTGAGCTGGGGCAGGGGTGGGATCCACTTGTAACCTGGACCTGACCAAGAGTGTTTTCTTCAGCTGAATCAGCACTCACGGCAAAGCTTTGCTGAGCACAAGCATCAGAAGAACGAAGAGGTGGTCACGTTCATCCAGGAATGAAGGGGCAAGAGAGTGCCAAACTGCCTGTCTTGGCAGCAGCTTACCTTCAAATTGGCTGGAAGCAACACTGAACTGCAGCCTAAATCTAGTTCCTTGCTCCATGAGGAATTATCAGCTAGAAGTGTTGTATTTTGAGTGGATGATTTTCTTTCTACAGGAGATCCATCCTTGTTCTGATATGTTTTTTAAGTATATCTTAATTTATCCTCCAGTTTTGATGATGCTGTAATGATTAAGGTGTAATAAACCTGAGAAATTTGGCTAAAATATTTCTGCAAAATGCCTTTTTGGTTTTGAGAGGTGTTAGCAACTTCTGCTTCCCCAAATCAGTAAGAGTAGAGATTAAAAAGGGCCTTTTGCTTTTGTGCTTTCCAAATCCGTACTTCAAGTTAGCACCTTCTCTTCCACTAATTTTAAATCCTTGAAACATTTTTCTTTAAATGAATGAAGAGATTAGCTTGATTTTAGTGACTCATACTAATTTTATTCTTTGGAAGCACAAATATAGTTAAAAACCTGAGATGCTGTGTTGTACCTCGCTTTGCTGTTTAGGAGGGACTTGCCTACAGAGGGCCATTTGGAAAAAGGCTGATTGCTTTATTTGTCCCCCTGACGCTTTTTTTTTTTTTTTTTTTTTGGAATGATGTTTCTGGGTCTAGAAGACCATTTTGTAATTTGTAACCTAAGTTTATAACAGATCAAATAGTGTTGTTTCACAAAAGGCCAAACTAAAATGCAACACATGAATTAAGTGGCTATAACAATTCAAGCAGATATCAAACATTGTCAGGGTATAAATACCGACTGTCAGAGAAGGTTTCTCTTCAGAAAATGCAAAATGACAAATGCAGCATAAAAAAGATTTAAAGACCATTCCTCAGTGTATTTGGGACATTTGTTCTAATGTTAAGTTTGTAAAGCTTTTCTTTTTGTAGCCTTTTTTCCCTTTCTCTGGTGGAAAATATCATAGAATCAAAATATCTCAAATCAGAAGGCACCTATAAGGATCATCAAGTCCAACACCCACTACATGCATTTTAAACTTAAAAACTACATTCATGCAAAAAACTACATTCATGCAAAACACCCCATATACTTTTGATCTTTTGGTAATATGTACGTTGATATTGAAAGAAAATAGTGCACTTTGTACATACCAGCAGTCCACATTAACGTTTGTATCTGTTTTCCCATTGTGTTTTCCTTTTTGGGTTTGTCACAAGTCTGTGACAACCATAGAATACAGTCTCATCACTATAACATTTTCTTTAAAAATACAGATAATATTAATAATAGTAATTTAAAATTAATAATAATTTTATTTTTTTCATTTGAGGTTTTGTCTTTATCTTTGGTGAAGATGTTGGTGGATCACAACTCAGCTTTGACTAGAACACTCCACCAAACAGAAGCATTAGAGGTGTATTGGCCTTTGATGATGGCCAGATGGCATTTTGCTCATTTGGGTACTGGAATGGTCAGTCTTGAAGCAGCAGTACCCACCCCCACTTAAGCTCTTGGTTTTGGTCAGCTTCATTAGGTAGTTACATAAATGCAGCCATCATTTTCGAAAAGCATAGAGCGAGCTATCAGTAACCCTAGAATAGAAATGCATGGAAGAGTGGATGATTAAGATTGTAGCAGGGGTCTCTGAGGGTATCTGGAGAGGAACAGGATGGTCACAGAGGCCTCAGAACCGTTTGCATAAATGGCCAGTTACTGACATGGGATGTGCTCTCTTAGCTATTTGTTTTTAAGAGTTGTCTGATCACAGCAACGTTAAAGGTAGTTACGAAGCTTTTTTACTTCAAAACGATTCTCAGTTGGTTAGAAAAGTGAGTTCTATTTCCGTACCACTGTAGTATAGTATTTCTGTGTGTACAGGATACCGAATAAAATGCAAGTCGTTAAGTGCATATCCTATTGCAGTAACTGTGGTGCTAAAGTTGGCTCATTACTCTTGCCCTATGCGGCTCTGGTCTCATCTGAGCTGTTGTGCTGTACTGTGCAGACTCCTTGCTCTTTCTCTGGCTTTGTAAGTAACCTCCTGTTATTCATTTGCTCTTTTACGCCGGGAATTTGGGGAGACTGCCCTGGGGTCCTTGGGGACTCCTTGTCTTCTTGCCCCTTCTTCATCCTGTGTGGTGGGTTGACCCAAGCTGCTCTATCACTGCCCTCCTCAGCTGGACAGGGAGGGGAGAAAAATGAGATAGAAAAAAACAACCCCAAACTTGTGGGTCAAGATAAAGGCAGTTTAATGCAGCAAAACCAAAAGGCTGCACTTGGGAGCAAAGCAGAAGCAAAAGATTATTCTCTGCTTCCCATCAGCAGGCAATGCTGGCCACTTCCCGGGAAGCAGGGCTTCAGTATGCGTAGCAGTTGCTCTGGAAGACAAATGTAAAAAGCCGAATGCCCCCAGTTCCTCCCCCTCTCAGCTTCTTATTGCTGAGCAGATGTCATATGGTATGGAATATCCCTTTGGTCAGTTTGGGTCAGCTGTCCTGGCTTTGTCCCCTCCCAGGAGCTTGCCTACCCCCAGCTTACTGCTGAGGAGGGGAAGAAATGTTGGAGAGACAGCCTTGATGTGTGCTGGCACTGCTCAGCAGTAGCCAAAACACCAGTGTGTTATCAACACCTTGCTAGCTACCAATACACAGCACGGCACCAGGAGGGCTGCTGTGGTGAAATTAACTCCATCTCAGCCATACCCCATACGTCCTGCAAGATGAGCTTGGCTGGGAGTTGAGGAAGTTTGTGGTGAGGAAATAGAGTTGTCTCTGGTACTTACATGTTATTGAGGGTCTTAAGTGTTTCCCCATGTGGCTCAGCAGGACTGCAAGAGTTGGAGATACCTTGTTTGGGGGCTTTTATTGTGAAGGTATTCCCACAGCTACCGTGGAGGTGTGCACCAGCACACACAAGCCCGTGGCTGTGGTCCCTGGCATGATGGCATCTTAGCTGTGGAGCCAAGAGCTAGGGGGGTGTTTCTCAGCCTGACTGAGAGTCAGCTTGTCATAGGTTTCTGGCTTATTTGCAGATTGGGTGCCCCAAGAGGAAATACTGCTTGTGCCTATTTGGAGTTTGACAGCTGTGTAATTCTGACTCCTGGTGCTGAGTTCACGAGGTGCAGGAGGACTCTGGGGATGTGTTTGCATGTCCATGATGTAAAGAAAGTGTGGATACACCTTCCTCTTAACGCACTTTCCTCTAAGATGCCAGCAGCTGTTTATGTGCAGGACTGTGTGGGCTAGCTAACAGCTTTCTGGTCTGCGTTGCATGTTTGTATGTTCTTAAAGCAAATATTTCAAAGGTTTTCCTCTTTAAGAATAAGCTCTTGTTTGAATTACCAAAGCATCCCACAGACAAGCAAAAGGAAAACCTTAGGAAAAGTTCTTAAATTATTAAAAATATGTCTTTAATTCTGCATATGGGTACCATGAACCATCTCTCAACCTACATGGAAATTTAGACCTAACCATGTTCACTTTCTTCTCATGTTTGCTCTCATTTTATTGGAAATGTTTTCTCCAGACTTTTGTGCAATTGCTATATTGGAGGTGGTATGTCCATAGAAGTCTAGTGCAGAAGGCTGGCTGGTCAAGTGTGTTTAAAAACAGTTTGACATGAGATGACACAATTGTGGCACAACTGTTGTAAGAGTCATCTCATTTAAACCCCTCACATCATCATTCTTGACAGTGCCTGTCACGTTAGACAAGGAGTAAGCTTGATTTTTCAAAAGAGACTTACAGGTGAAGAACTTGTTGGCTTTAGGGTCAACAGTGGATTCAGTGCTTTAAGTGAATCCCTGAAACAAAGCACAATGAAACCCTAATGTTTTTTAGTGTTTACCCTGAAATAGTTTTCGATCCTTTACCTTAAAATCAAGTAAACCAAACCACATGCGAAACATTAGTTTCTATAGATACTCACAGAATTATCTTTATTTTCAAAATTTTGTCTTTCCTAGGTGTTCAGAAATAAATTTCCCTTTCACGTGTACAGATTTCATTGTGGTTATTGGTCATACTTTGAGAAAATGTTTTGTTAAACTGTCCTGCTTGAGCCTTTCTGAAGATGAAGTGTTCGTTGCAGGTTACCAGGTAAAGCAAATAGTACAGAGGCGCTCCAAGTGTGTATAGTCTTCTCAAAGACACTGACAGTCCACAGGTTGTTTCCTCCTGTTCCCTCCCAACGCCCAGAGCTGACGGATTTTGTTCCTTTTCCTGGGCTGTTCTTTGTATCTCTTCTTGTCCTGACTTAGAAATCTCCCAGAGATAACTTTTTCCTGACTTTCACTTGCCAGATTCATGTCTTTTGATGAGATCAAATGATGTGCTTCTACTGAAATGGAAAATGCTCACAAAGAGTGAAGCTGGAAGTTGTAAACAAGGAGAGTTACAGAAATTACTTGAAATAGGTGCTAATTAGATGTACTTCTATTTACCGTGGTATTTCACTGGGTATCAAAGATAGGATATGTTTCTTTTTTTAGAAGAATAAGCTTTCAAGCTCTCCTCCAATTCTGTATGTTTCTTGGGAGTTTTCTGGAAGCAGACAAATAGGGGTGAAGTGCAGCTAGTCCTCGGACTTTATTTATTTATTACTATTTATTCTGTGGCTCTCATTACCAAACTAGTTTCCACCTATCTTCAGTTCTTATGTGAGAAGGTATGACATGTATTAAGCCATTGTCAGTATATGCTGCTCTGACGCATTCTCTAAAATATGCTTTTATTTACTGATTGGATTTCATTATATAACATGAAGTATTCAAAGAATACATACATTATTTAAAATGTAGCAAGAACTGCTACGCTTTGAGGAGTTTATTCCATCTGACCAGTGTGGGCTGATGATTTAAGCTCAAGGTGAGTGCCCAGGTTGTTTATTCTTTAGTACACATTTGAAACTGGGCAGCAAGTAAATGTGTAGTCCCACCCCGGCTGCAGTATTTTTGGCTTCCTGAGTATCACACTAAGACAAGATTTTTGGCCTGCTTTTAAGAAGTCTTTTAAATCATATGTATACTTTAGGAAACAAAGAACATCTTAAACTAGGGGTATAATTTTAGGAAATCTGGAGGATGATAAGCAGCCTTGTAACTGATACAGGCTGCTTGAATGCTGCTTTATGTATGACTTAGTCTTGAAACGAGCCTAGGAAAGGGAAGGTTACCTTTTCATTTATTTTTTATTTAGTGCTTTCAAGACAAATTTTCCAAAGTTGTTTTCCACATTGGTTGAAGTTTTACCTTCAGTAAAGTAACCTCTGAGAACATTTGAAAATAAAAAAAAAGAAAAAAGAAAAAAGAAAAAAAAGTCTGAAGTCTCTTCTGGAATGTGCTGGTTTAACCAGGCAGTTAGAATACTGAAGATTAAAACCTGAGCTACTGACTGGACAGATGGTTTGTTTGCTTGGTTTTGGTTCTTTAATATTTAGTTTGTGATAAAATATTTGATTTAGAAACTTGGAAGTATTCCTTTTAATAATTTTCAAATAGGATTGTCATTTTGTGCCTTGTTTTTTTGTGCACTTGATACTTGGAAGGATTTTATATTTTTAAAGACTGCTTTATGGTGCATTTGAGTCCCTAAACATTTTTGCTTTTTGTTTCTTTCTTATTATTTTTTTACAAGCATTCAAGGGCAAATGAACATCTGAAGGATGTTAACTTGATCGCCAGGGACGATGCTCCTTCTGACTCTGCATTTGCTGGTCTCAGGGAGGTGTTTGTTCACTGGGCTCTTTCTGAGTGCAGCGTGTGTGAACAAGCTCCTCATGGCATGGAAGCAGCTGTACCAGAGAAATGCAGCATTTCTTTAGTTGTACACGTGGCCGCAATGCCGTGGAAGTCTGTGTGGCCTTAACAGCTACACGAGGCATACACTGTAAATCTGTGTGCATGGAGCTGTGTATTTGTACGTACATATGCATATGTTTAAAGCTTGTGCCTAGTTGATAACCAAGCTCCCAGGGGCATGAGTGAAGGTCCTTTGGAGCTTTTAAGCTGTGCTTCCAGGTATTTACTGCAATATCTCTCCTGTAAAGCTTAAGAATTTAGCTTTCAGCTTGTTCTTCATGTCTCTTCATAGTTATATCTGTGCATTTCTCTTCTGTATGTATGTACATTTTGGCTTCAAGCTTCAATTTAACGTAGTTTTTTGGCTATTTTCCTTGAAAGCATTTTCTTTCTAGCTATAGACTGTAGCACATTTATTATCATAATAACTTTTTATCACCAAAGGGGACTCTCTGATGGACCAGCTCTCACCCTGCCAGAATTGCACAGCTTCCTATTGTTGATCATGATAAAACACAGTGACTTTTTCTGTCATTTTTTATCAACTTTGTGCAAACTTTTCTGAAGTGCGTGAAGTGCATGAGGACTCAGTTCCAGAAGTCAGGGAATTAACTGGAACAGATGTAGGTGACGACATACCTTTTAGGAGAGTGCTTAACTCGGCAAATGAAACAGTTTTGTTATGTGCTATTGGTATTTTAATTGTTGTTTTAAAACAATTTTATAGGTATAAATCTATCCTGCTAGAATGAACAAAAGCAGGCGCTAGTATTTTGGATTCTTCTTTTCTTCCACTCTAAATTTTTGTGATTGAAGATACTTTTCTCCATGTGGTAAGGGGAAATAATTGCACCTAAGTGAGGGTAATAACTAACTGTAATAGAAAATATTGTCAAGCAATTAAAAGTATTTTTTCTTAATATTTGGCTGTGGTAATTTTGGGAAATGTAGTATTAGTGTATCCAGGAGGGTGGTGTAAGTATGTATATTTCTTTTGTGGCTTTTGATGCTTGGGGTTTGCTTGGAGTTGTAGACCATGTCTGTTATGTCTTTACAAAAATTGATTATTGTTTGTACCTTCAAGAAAGAATTCTGTACAGAAACTATGCATTGGGCTTTCCTCCATCCTGGGCATGGTAAGTTGGTGCTCACTTCCCTCTTCCAAACCTGTTAGCCTGAGTTTTTACTGTGCTAAACCCAAGAATAAACATACCTTCAGACTCTGTTCTTAATGTGTACTTGAAGATGACAACTCTGTCATGGTAGAGGGATGTAAGACATGTCTGGTCTTTATGGGTCAGAGAGCCTTGAATGAGTAAGGGCTGGTCTTTCTTCAGTATGCTTATCAACTCTTCCAGCCCAGCCTGAGCTTCCTAACTTGTCACTGGAAAAGTATTTTGAACAGCAGTGGCTTTATTATTTTAGCTACACAAAATGCTAGAAGCAGGAGAGGGAAATGCTGGAAGAAGGTAGGTTGGAATAACAGATTGACTTTGTTGAGTTTGGCGTGTTAGAAAACAGCTACTACAAATAAGCAGTTCATGACTGGGAGTTGCATCCTCGCAAGTAAGACTTCTTTCATGAGTTTGTGCATTAAAAAGGATGTGGTGCCAATGTTCTCTGTGTGTGTGTGTAGATGTGTATATATGTGTGGGGATGGTGGTGTGTGTGTATTTTAGGAGTCATGCAATGTATTGACATTTGCCTTTTTGCTCCACTTTGAGCGTTGAATAGTCATAAAGACTATTACATTCATGTCATTAACTTGTTACCAGCTGTTTCTGGAGACTGATGATTACGATAACAATTGCTGTGCCTAGACCTATGTGGGCTTGCAGGAACCTCACTCCCATGTGCAAATCTAGTGTTGCGCTATTCTGTCTTTACTAAAGATGGCAGTTACCTTCTAAAGTATTCGCCTACTGACTGTGTTTTGTTAGTGCATTGAGGAATGTGAAACCATTTACGCTCCCACATTGATCTGAATAGTATGTCTGTTAGTGGTGTATGCTGCTGATACAATGCTGGTAATAGTTCATTAGCTCAGAAGGGGAAAAATTGAACTGAGGCCCTCGGAACAACCATGTTAAAATATGTTCCTGAGTGTAGGTTAGTTATTGACTTGATTAAAAAGGACCTCTCAAATTTTTCTTACTTCTAAGCATTGGTGATACCTACTTCAGTGTCCAAAAATACGCTTCGGTAGTAGCATTCCTGCAGGTAAGTCCAGAACTGCAGGAGCTTCCCACTCATCTCATTTTAAAACAACTTTGCCCTTGCTAATTGGAATGTTTGGCTTAGTACTAAACTCATCATTTTAGTACCTCACTTCAGTGCTAATTTTCCATTGCGAAACGACATTTGGAGACCTACTGTTTTCCTTGGAAATGGCCTTTGAAAAGATTTATTTGGAGGTTCTGCCATAAATCTGTGGAGTGGCCAATGAAAACAAACCAGCTGATGGTTTCACCAGTTTTAATATCCATGTTACCTTCAGTGTAGGTACACTTTGTGTTCTTTCAAGCTTGAAAGAAGATAAAATGTGACGCCCTGGGTTGGGGAAGGAAGGGATTTGTGCTTTTCTTGTTGATTTTTATTGAGTTGTTTCTGTTTAGCCATAATTATATTAATCAGCTTGGTGAAAATAAGTCTTTCTCTGCAGACTAGATACTACCTTGTACAAACGAAGTAACTTTTCATCCTTATTACATCCCTTTCATCCCTACCACATGTAGGTAGGTAACAAAAATAGTTGCTGGATTAAGTGTTTCGGTTCTATGGGAAGAGAAGCTTTAATGACTAGTACAAGGATAGACTCATACAGTGTTGCTCTGTTATTTTTTAAACAGTTTCGAGAAAATTGTTCTCTGTTTTGTAGTGTAATTATTGTTCTTTCTTCAGTGGGGATCAATACATAGTAATGAGAGATGTCCAGTAGTTTTTGGCATCTCTTCATCAGTACAGATAATAAAACAGCAACACTGTTGTGTGTAACAGGTTGATATTTGCCTTCATCCACACACTCTAAGGAGGTATTTAAGTGCAGAACTATTTGTCTGTCTGTCTGTGTGTAATTTGATTCGTGATTGTTTGCCTGCCTGCCTGTACGTGTGACCTGATTTAACCTCCATCTGTGTGTGCAACCCTGCTGTAAGTTTCGGGTGACACTCGCCACCCTCAAGTCTTTAACTGAGTCGCTATTTTGATTGTAACAAATGCCATTGAATTGCTTTGTTAAAGTGGCTGATGATTAAGTGCTGTTAATAATTACACAACCTAATCCTGTGATCACTCTCAAAAATATTAATAAATCCTAAATTGCTGCTAAACCAAAGCCCTGTAACAAAATCTCCACCGCGACAGGTAGTTTTGCTGGTTTGTTGTGATGAGTGCTTGTCTTTTTTCATTTTCTATTGCCTGCTCCTCTGAGAGAGCGGAGCTATGGACTGATAAATGGTTGGTGGTTTGAGCGGGACAGTCTTCGCTTCTGGGTGCGGGAAAACTTGGTTTTGTAAGCAGTAATGGGTTGGCTAGTGTAAACAGCGATCTTTTTCCCAGCAAAATGAAACTAAGCAGAAGATCAGGCAGCGGCTTCCACTATATTCAGATGGTCTTTGAATCAATGCTGAGGCCTGTACACCAAAAGCAGAATTACTGTTTTCTTTCTTTCAGCTTCAGTAAAGTCAAACATCACTGTTTATATGGCAGTACGCATCATTCTTCAGCTGACAATGGATGAGCTACTGTTTAAAAAATGACGCAAGTGTAATATAAATGCCTCCCTTTCAAGTTTAGCAGCAGACTTTTAAAGTAGTTTCATTAAATTCATTTAAATGTGTATTTAGTAAAAATACTGATGTATGGGCGTGTGAAATATATTAGCCTTTGTCTCCAGTGTGGGCATTTTTTGAAGTGCACATAAATTATATACCATTATATACCGTAGGTGGTGTAATCTAGGACAGGAAGAATGAATACTCATGGAAAGAGGAGAGTCATTCTGACACTTAGATGGGAACTGACCTCAGGAAAAAGTGCATCATTGCAGTTACTGAAATTCACCTCTTTCTTTACGTTTTTAAAAACGTAATGCCGACAAATGCGAGGATTATTTCCAGCATTAATGCTTCTTGAGAGCTTTTCCACCTCAGTAATAAGTAGTAAACGTATGTGTGTTAAATCTCATGTGTACCTATATTCCTTAAGGAGTTTTGATCATGCCTGTGTCTGGAGGTTGGCACCAGTCCTGCAACTAATATGAAACAAACATCTCTGTCTTTGCAGCGTACAAGCAGTCTGCTGCTGCCAGCTCTGGGAGCTTTCTTGGAAGAGAGATGTCAACTTTTGCAGAACTCAACTTTTCCTAAGGAAATAAATTAATGCAAGTTGTAGGCCTAAAGCTGCCTCCAGAGTCTCCTTGCAGTGACCTGCATTGCATGCTGCTACATCCTTAGGTATGGAAAAATGTGGTTTTGGTGCCCTTTGGGCATCATTCCAGGGATGAGAGGAGCCAGAAAACCCTTGAGGAAGCTCTGGGGAGGCCAGTGTGCACGCAGGGGTTAAAGCTGCTGCCCATGACAGGTGGTGTGAGCTGAGCTGGAATCAGTCACCTTCTCTCTTTGCTCGGATCAAAACCTCTGTCTTTTTATACCCTTTTCTTATAGCTGTGACGGGAAACCTTTGGCTGGCAGGAGAGATGCAGCCGTGGAGTTTGGCAGAGGCTGTAGCGGCTTTTTTGTGCTTTGCTCTCAGCTAACACAAACCCGCGTGGTAGCAGGAAAGCTCACCAAAGGGTTTGGTTAAGTGCAGTCAGTCCTCACCCCGGGAAAGTTTGTCCCCTCTCCTATCTTGCTCCACATGCTTTTAGAGAGCATTTTCAACGTTTAATAATTCCATACGCATTCGTACCATCAATGTTCTCTAGACGACGAAATAGCCCAGCACTAAAAACGCTTTCAGCATGGTAACGTGTGTTTTCCTAGAGTTTCTCCTGGAATGCCTGCAGCCATGTTCCGCGTTCTAAATCTTTCAGATTTAATCAGTTAGATGTGGTTAGTTCACAACGTGAGTTGGATGGGAGACTTATGGCAGAAGAGCTTTGGTGTTTGAAAGAGATTATCTTGGCAATACCCAGTGCAGTTCTCACTTTCCTGAATCCCCACTCAGCGAATGCCTCTGGACTATAGTGAAGAGGGGGCTCTCGGGGTAGTGCTTGTTGAGATGCTGTCTCTATAGAAGGTACCAAGTTGTGGTCCTGGCAGCTAATGACACAAAGAGATCCCGTGTTAAGCTACTGGACAGCCTTTGCCTGTAGGAGAGCTGAACTCCTTGGACTTCTATCCAACACAAGTAATTCTAAAATCTTTTGGTGTTCAGATGGTTTACGACCTTCATGCTGGTGACTTTTCTTTCACTACATGCGTGCACAGTGAGCAGTTTAAGCAAATCGATAGTAGGCAAAGCTCAACAGGCTGTTTGGATTGTGAACTGCTAGTGCACGCCGTTGGGTTGGCTGCAGAGTTTCTATAACCGTTTTGTAAAGTGTTTCTGAAATGTAGGTAGAGGGACAAATTCGTTAAAACCTTTTTTCCAAAGCTTTAGGAGGAGGTACACACTCAAGGGATGAACAAACCCAATTAGTTGCCTTGGAATACAGATCACATCAGTTACTATATTGTGTGTTTATATACAGACACACGTGTATGCATGCAGAAATAAGCAGATTCTTCTTGAGCAAAAGAATAAAGTAATTTTTTTCTGCAAAAACCTGTGCAATATGTCATTACATAATAATCTATTTTAGCAAACCGATCGCTTTAGAAATAAATAGTCATTAAAGTGGCAGGCACTGTCTTTTGGATGATTTAGAAGCTCGCACAGGAATTTTCAGAGCGGAAGCTGTCTTTGCAAGTGAATTTCCCACTAGCAGAGGTTATTCTCTATGCCGCTGAAAAATGGAATTGTAGCCAAGATGCAAGGAACGCTGTTGTTTCCAAAGAGTTCAGAGGACAAGGCCCTGACCCAGCGGGTGACACGGTGCCGGCAAAGCCCCGCAGCGGTGAAGAGCGGGGAGGGGTGGGAACATGACATCTGCAGCTTGCACGTCCGCATGATCAGCGCTGAAGACAGAAGGCGAGGAGACGGAAGGCGAGACTGTGAGATGTTGTTAGTAGGCAGAATGAGGGTACCCGAGTGGATGCTCACTTGAAAATCTCTTGAGAGAGAGAAAGAAGAACTCCGTGGAAGTGTCTCGCCGTCTTGTCCCATGGAGGGGAGAAGGATGTGACAAAGTGAGAGCTTGAAAGAGGAAAGCAGAAAGTAAGGAAGAAATGCGGTCCCCTAGGAAGGGATAAAACCCAAGTATGTCTAGTGTGGGGTGAAATGTAGAGCTTTGGGGCAGGGCTGTGAAGCTGAGGGCTTTTGACCAAATGGTGTTAGAGTTGGAAACGGGGAGGCTTTGCGTGACTGTGCGTGTCTTGCTGCCAGCAGAGGAGATCCATTTGGGGCTCTCGTAAGTAGGTGAAGAAAGGATAAGGTGGAAGGACTATTCAGTGCTAATAACGTCAAAAGGCAGTCAGTTTCAAACATCATGGTAATGGAGATGGGATGTTCTGAGTGAAATTAAAGCTCCACTGGTTAAGCCCTGATCTGTGTTTGGCAGGAGTAGCTACTGTGCTCTTTTTCTTTAGAAGAGCCAGTTTATTAAGGGTTTACACCTGACATAAAGGAAACTTGAATGAAGGGTTTAGTCGATTGTGGTTTTAATAACAAAAAGTCTTCCCTGAGTCTCTTTAACAAATTGGGCATTTCTTTACAGCCCTCCAGGTTTAGTTTATTTTGGGGGGCGGGGTGTTAATTTTTTTATTTTTTATTATTTTTACAGCAGAGGTGCTGGGCACCCAAATCAGCACAAGATGAATAGAGCTGTACAAAAAAGCAATGATCCGTGAATGAAAGGGAAGCGTGGGAGTCACTTTAAATGTGTGCAGGTATGGTTTATAGTGATTTGCCACTGCTGCTGTTTTCCTCTTTGTTGTTCTGTTTTTTCCAGCTTAATGGATTAGTGTTGTCACTCAGGCGTTCTTGGTCTGTAAATTCTTGGGACTGTAAGTCCCCAGCCTTTCACTATTAGCAGCAACAAGAAGAAGTCACGTCAGAGTCTGTGCGGTAGGCTGATGATGTTGTTCATCTTCTTCACTTCCAGAATGCACGCGTGTCTCTTGTCTACTTGTCGAGTGCTGGATTGAAACACCCGGTTGTAGCACCCGGTTGCTTGCCCAGTTAGGTCAGACAGAGCTGAGGGTGTCCGTTCTAATAGGTCTGCCTCCACTTAGGAACCAAATCTTTTCTTCTGTAAAATTTCATGGTGTGGGTCCAGTTTAAAAGGGCAGCAGGGGGAAAAAAGAAGTCTGAACTTGCAGCCCGAGTGACTCCTGATCACCTTACGGCAACCATTTCTAGGCAGAAGTGCTACTGCGTAGCCCCCATGTAATACCTGGTAGGCCCAGGTTTTCCTGGTGCTCTTGCTTTTTAGGCATCGGATGAAAGCAGAGCTCTTTTTCCATAGTCCGAATGCACCGTCCAAGTCAAGAGCATCTCTCTGTGCAGAGGCTCTGGCTCCTGCCAGTTCAAACAGGCTTCCGGGGCTCTGGGGAGCAGTGTGGGGCTGGAACCCAGGGTTTTTCAAATTCGTGGGGGTTATCTGCTGCTTTGGATGCTTCCCCTCTGGCTTGAAATAATTGTTTGTTTTCAGCTGATTTGTTCTCTTCCTATGGAAAATTACCATAGAGGAAATGAAAGGACTGGAAAATGTGATCCTGTTTATTCAGTCAATTTTACTGTTTTGCCTCATTATCGAACTTCAGGCAATTTTTGATTCTACTTGGTGATTTTTGGGGACACTGTGTCTTATTTTTAATGCAGTATGTATCTTATGCCGCATACCGTTCCTTTATGCAGATTTCCAGTTGAGAATGTGTCCTCTGGCTTCACCTCTACCAACAGTTATCGTCAGTAAGCTTACTGCAAAGCAGCTCAGGTTTCAATATGCGGCAGGTTAGAGCAACTTCTGCAAGCGTGAGCTAAAGCTGAGGTTCCGCTGTCTGGGCAAGTTGCCTGTTTTTGCAGACTGTGTCCTGTGCGGTACAGAAGTAGAAAAGCAAACTCACTTCAGAATAGCTTTCTGAGCACACACTCAGAAAGATGTCACCACCATCCTAGTAATAACCTTTAGTTTTCATACTCTGTATCTTACCTGCAAATCAGTACCTTTTTTGAAAGCGAGCCTGAAATGTCTCCCCTGGATGAATTTTTTTCCTTTCCTTTAGTCTAAAGTAGTGTTTTGGAGGCTTTCAGTAGGCTTGGGACCTCTGTGCTATGCTTAGATGTGCTAAATATAGAAGGTACAAAAAAGGGAGATGACTGAATTTGCCAAGGTGTGCAGAGCAGGAAGGAGTTCTCCAGCTGTGTTGGGATGAGTAGGATGTTGCACCCTCCTCGGACAGCGCAAATCCTCAGGGACGACTGCAGCACGTTCCCTGCAACAGGCAAATAGCAAGGAAAACGTGCAAAGGGAAGGAAGGTAATCAAGAAGAGTTGATGGTATTGAGGCAAGCAACGCCTGACCAGCCTTACTGCCTCTTAAGATGAAATGACAGGCTTTGAGGATGAGGGGCGAGTGGTGGACTGAGAATACTTTCGCTTTAGAAGAGGTTGGTGCTCCCATGTTCTTCTCATTGGTAAGCTGAAGAAGTATAAGCTGGATGAACAGAGCACTAAGTAGGCTGAAAAATGCTGGGACTGCTGGACCTAATGGGTACAAGTGATGGCTCCGTGTCCAGTTAGCGTCTGGTGAAGAGTGGCGTACCTAATTCATGGCAAGTGTTTTGAGAATTTGGAGGGGTTTTGTTATTAATACGCTGGGCTTGTGCTTCATGAGCTGTCTAGCTACAGCACATGGAAAGACAATGCAAATTCATAGCTTACATTCTTTGAATGGGAACTGTAATGTTTGTATTTGGTAAAGATAATTCAGTGTGGTTTCTCTGCATTTCCAGGAAGCAAATTTCTTCTGAAATGTCTGCTAAAAATAGTTTTGCTCTTGTAATGGCAATTGCCAGTCTCTGACAAACTTCTAAAGGAGGATGGATTGATTTGGCCAGTGGATTTCAGCGTGGTCATTCAGGTCTGTGTGCAGAAGGTGACTAATCCAATGCACTGTCTGTTTGTTCTCCTGACCAAAAAATCTGATCTGCAGAGGCAAAATGTTGAAAACGGAAAAAAAAGTGTTATGGTTATCAGCTTGTATCCCGAGTAGTGATAGGGCTGTAAGGAGTAACGTAGTCTGGTAAAACGAGTAAAAAGTAGGAGCGGAGTATTGTAGGCCACTGATGCTGGTTTGCACAGTCTCTGGATACCAGCTCTTTGTATTCCTTGAGAAAGGAAAGACGTGTACTCTGCTTGATTACTTAGTGGCCTCATCATGTGTATTTCTCTGTTTTCTTCACTGTGACCAGACCTTTAGGGAAGGCAAATTAAATATTTTACATTTGTAATTTGAACACTTTGATAATAATCCTATTCAGTAATTTTAATTCTTTAATAATCAAAAGAAAATAACAGCCTTTTTTCTATTCTTTTAAACGTTACTGGCAGTAAGAGTGTTAAGTCTGTACATCTCAGCAGAACATTGTCACCTCTACGATGTGTTCATTTCTTTCCTATTAAATGCTCAGGAATACTGTTATATAATTTGACATCATGACGATCTACAGTTTTAGAATTTGTGGGATTATGTTGACTGGACAGCAGATTGTGTGTAGGAGCTAATTTGGTTTGTACCAAAAGGACTCTAAGATGCTGACTCGGGCCAGTAAACAATCTACGATGCTGTCCAGAGCTAGGGAGGTCTGTCCAAGTTCAGAATTGTTTGAGTGAAGTGTCATCACACCAGTTTTATCTTTTGCAAGTTTGGATGACTCTGCTGTACAAATACAGCCTGCCACACAACTACCTGTGCAGTAAGAGGCATGTTCCTTTAAGTACATTTACCCTCTACAAAAAATAACTATGGACCAAGACAGGAACTTATTTGAAGAGAAAATAGTGGGGGAAAAAAAGGGTTGTTTTCATCATTTCTAGCACTGTACAACAATAAAGTTATGGCACTAGACCTTCCCAAGATATTTAGAAAAATTGAGGTTTTGGCATTCATATACCAAAAGCAGAGAGAAAAAAAGAAATGCGGCTTAAGTTTGAGAAAGGCTGAATGATGTAAGTCAGTAGCTTAAATATTGTTTTTAATCAGAGTGGAGCCTTGTAAAAGACATATGAAAATATCTAACTTTTCCATGACCTTTTTAAATAGCATACATTGTTTGGTTGTATTGATTGGCCATTTCATTTTAATTGGGCTTGTGATAAGCAGTGCAGACTTTAGTTTGAGGCCTGCAGCTAGTGGTGTGCCCCAGGGGTCAATACTGGCTCTGGTCTTATTCAACATATTCATTAGTGGCCCGGACAGACGTTTACTGACGATACTAAGCTGGGAGCAGTGGCCGATCCACCAGAAGGCTGCGCAGCCATTCCGCAAGACCTGGAGAGGCTGGAGAGCTGGGCGGAGAGGAACCAAATGAAATTCAACGAGGGCAAGTGTAGGCTCCTGCACCTAGGGAGAAGTAATCCCAAGCACCAGTAGATGTTAGAGGTTGACCTGGTGGGAAGCAGCTCTGCAGAGAAGGACCTGGGAGTCCTGTTGGACAATAGGTTCTCCATGAGCCAGCAATGTGCCCTTGTGGCCAAGAAAGCCAGTGGTATCCTGGGGTGTATTAAGAAGAGCGTGGCCAGCAGGTCGAGTGAGGTTATCCTCCCCGTCTGCTCTGCCCTGTCCTGGTGAGGCCAGATCTGGAGTTCTGTGTCCAGTTCTGGGCTCCCCAGTTCCAGAAAGACAAGGAGGTACTGGAGAGAGTCCAGCGGAGGGCTGCAGAGATGATGAAGGGACTGGAGCATCTCTCCTGTGAGGAAAGGCTGAGAGAGCTGGGTGTGTTTAGCCTGGAGAAGAGAAGACCAAGAGGGGATCTTACGAATGCTTATAAATACCTAATGGGTGGATGTCAAGACCATGGGCCAGACTCTTTTCAGTGGTGCCCAGCAACAGGACAAGGGGCAATGAGCACAAACTGGGACACAGGAAGTTGCATCTCAATATGAGAAAAAGCCTTTTCTCTGTGAGGGTGACAGAGCACTGGACCAGGCTGCCCAGAGAGGTTGTGGTGTCTCCTTCTCTGGACATACTCAAAACCCGCCTGGACGAGATCAATCTGAACATGAGAAAAAACTTCTTTACTGTTAGGATGACTGAGCACTGGTCCAGGCTGCCCAGAGAGGTTGTGGAGTCTCCTTCTCTGGTGAGATTCAAAACTCGCCTGGGTGCTATCCTGTGTAACCTGCTCCAGGTGATTCTGCTTTAGCAGGGGGATTGGACTAGATGATCTCTAGAGGTCCCTTCCAAGCCCCACCATTCTGTGGTTCTGTGTAAATATGTGAGTCACAAACAGTGAATTTCATAATGTCTCTCTTCACTGTAGCCCCTTCAAGTGTAAAGATTCATTCCAAGGGGAAACTATATTTTGAGTTATGTTTCAATGTGTTTAGGCTTAATAAAATTAACTTCGATATTAAAAAGAAGTGTAAAATGGACACAATTTCAAACACATCCTTTCCATAATCGTGGTAAGCATGACAAGCTTAATACCATATTAATGATTTTGAACCTGTGCTTCTAAATGTAAATCAGTACTTTTACTTCATAGAATCATAGAATCTTAAGGTTGGAAAAGGCCTCTAAGATCATCAAGTTCAGCCGTTGACCCTACACCACCATGCCTACTAAAACATGTCCTGAAGTGCCACATTTACATGTTTTTTGAACACCTCCAGGGACGGTGACTCCACCACCTCTCTGGGCAGCCCGTTCCAATGCCTGACCACTCTTTCCGTGAAGAAATGTTTCCGAATATTTAATCTAAACCTCCCCGATGCAACTTGAGACCATTTCCTCTTGTCCTTTTGCTAGTTACTTGGGAGAAGAGACCAACACCCACCTCACTACAACCTCCTTTGAGGTAATTGTACAGAGAATTAATGTCTCCCCTCAGCGTCCTCTTCTCCAGGCTAAACAACCCCAGTTCCCTCAGCTGCTCCTCATAAGACTCGTGCTCTAGACCCTTCACCAGCTTTGTTGCCCTTCTCTGGACATGCTCCAGCACCTCAATGTCCTTCTTGTACTGAGGGACCCAAAACTGAACACAGCACTCAAGGTGTGGCCTCACCAGAGCTGAGTACAGGGGCACAATCACTGCCCTACTCCTGCTGGCCATGCTATTCCTGATCCAAGCCAGGATGCTGTTGGCCTTCTTGGCCACCTGGGCACACTGCTGGCTCGTGTTCAGCCTCTTGTCAACCAGCACCGCCAGGTCAACAAGTTATCCATGAGCCATCAGAGAGCTTTATGGAATAGTAAGATTAAAGATATGCATTAATTTAGGCGCTCACATCAAAGATCAAGTAGCTGTTATGGTATTTGTCGATAAAGCAACTTAGTGCCATGCCAGCTAAGAAGCCATTTACTAGGGATTGTTGGCATGATGAGTGTCTCAGCTTTCTGTCTGAGTTTTGTTTGTATGTGTGTGGGATTGGAAGTCATATGAAGTGTGGTTCCCCCAAGGAAGACCAAAACCAACTTTAATGTAGAATTAGGTTTTTTGTTTAGATTTTGAGGTATGAAGAACTGGTTCAGAGAATATCAGAGATGGAAAACAATTTCAGATATCTATTTTGTGTTCTTTTTAAGAGGATCTTGGACACATATTGTGTGAACTCAAAAAGCAGCCTTAGGGATGGCTTCAATTATGTTGTTGCAGCCACTGCAATCCATTCGAGCTCTGTTAGGAAGTTAAGAAGGAGTGATGGCGATGAATGCCATTTTCAAAAGAAAACAAAAAAGCCTTAAAAAATGGTGACAAATGGATCTGCTTGATGCAAGAGAGGAAGAACTCAAGTCTGACATATTCCTTATTGAAAGGACTGGCGCTCTTTGTATCACTAATCAGACAGGTCTCGTAATTTTGCGGTAGGGTCTCAGTCTTTGAAGCCAAAACAAAACTTTTTTCACTGCTTTTTCATTTTTGTTCTTTAAAATATCACCAGGAAGCAGGGAATAGTTCCCTTTTAGTTGTGTGAGCTCACAGAAAATTTATAGCATTGGGCTTTAAGTGGTAGACCGTTATGTGCCCAACCCCACAAAAATGGCTCATGTCAGAGCTAGCGTGACCATCTGCAAAAGACAAAGACATTTCAATTGTCTTGCAGAGGAAACTTTTGAAAACATTAAGCTTGAAATTCCCCTGGGGCATTCAGTATTACTGTAGAGGCATATACACATCACTTACAGAGCAGTAGTTGCAACTGCCAACTGTCCTTTAACATTTTCATCAGCATATATTTATTCATTGGTACATCTGGGTAATCACATGCATTAATGGTATATTAACTAAGAAATAGTTTAATGGTCTTTATTTTTATTCTTGTGTTCTAAAACCCGAGGGTGTTTATGCCAAACTTGGTATTGTTATGTGGTGCCTGCATGATCGCAACATCTGATACTATAGCCGTTTGCATTTCTACATACAGTTTGATTTTGGAAAGTAATTGTTGCTCCAAGCCATTAAGCCTCACAGCCATCTGAGGGCATTTGATTAAAGCCTTTTCTGTTGATTTTCCTGGGCACTGCACCTAGCCAGATCTTGCATAAATGTTGCCATTTCTTTCAAGAGAGCTCAGCTCCTTCTGTATATTCAGTCACATTCACACACTCATGGTCTTGCCACTGTTTCCTTGCAGAGCAATGACAGCTACTGGAGCAGGAATTTGACTGCAGGACCTTGCTCCTTCCCTACTGTCCACAGAGCCATCAGTGAAGTGCAACGGGCATTACTGAAAGCAAATCCTTTATATCTTACAGAATTATGTGCAGTTCTGAAAATCCAGCAGTAGCCTGAATTTTAGATTCAAGATGAGTTTGCAACATCAGCTGTTACCAACCTCATCTTTTACTTGTGAAGTGAACATATTCAATCTGCAATTTAATGAAAGATAAACGTGAACTCCGTAGTCCTGTAATTTATTTTTGGATTAAAGCCAAATTGAAATAATATGTGTGATAGGCGAGGCTGTGAAATCCATGCTTATGAAAACCCTTTCAGATTTCACCTTTGCAACGTTTATTTATGAAGAATTATTGTGACACAACTTTACATTGGCAATTTATATGTAAATTGTATTTAACCTGTTTTATTTTGCTCCCCTTTCAAGCTGTTGATTTTTTCTGTATTTTGTAGTAGTTTTCTCTCTCATCTTAGAATATAAATAAATGAGACTAAATCACACTCTCTTATGAATCCATACATGCTCCCACCTATATGTGTGTGGTGGGTTGACCCTGGCTGGGTGCCAGGTGCCCACCAGAGCCGCTCTATCACTGCCCTCCTTCGCTAGACAGGGGAGAAAAAGTATAACGAAAAGCTTGTGGGTCAAGATAAGGACAGGGAGAGATCACTCACTAATTATCATCACGAGCAAAACAGACTGAACTTAAAGAGAAAATTCATCTTATTTATTACTAAGCAAAACAGAGTAGAGGAACGAGAAATAAAACCAAATCTTAAAACACCTCCCCTCACCCCTTCCATCTTCCCAGGCTCAACTTCACTCCCGGCTTCAACCTCCACCCCCCCTCAACGACACAGGGGGACGGGGAATGGGGGTTACGGTCAGTTCATCACACATTGTCTCTGCTGCTTCTTCATCCTCTGGGGGAGGACTCCTCTCATCGTCCCCCTGCTCCAGCATGGAGTCTTTCACACGGGCTACCGTCCTTCATGAACTGCTCCAGCGTGGGTCTCTCCCATGGGGTGCAGACCTTCAGGACCAGACTGCTCCAGCACGGGTCCCCCACAGGGTCACAAGTCCTGCCAGCAAACCTGCCCAGCCTGGGCTCCTCTCTCCATGGGTCCATAGGTCCCTGCCAGGAGCTTGCTCCAGCATGGGCTTCCCACGGGCCACAGCCTCCTTCAGGTGCCTCCAGATGCTCCGGCATGGGGTCCTCCACGGGCTGCAGGTGGAATCTCTACACCCCCTCATCCTTCCTCCATGGGCTGCAGGGGGACAGCCTGCTTCACCATGGTCTTCACCACAGGCTGCAGGGGAATCTCTGCTCCAGCACCTGGAGCACCTCCTGCCCCTCCTTCTGCACTGACCTTGGTGTCTGCAGAGTTTCTTACATCTTCTCACTCCTCTCTCTGCCTGCAAAAGCTCTCTCTAACTTGTTTCTTCCCTTCTTAAATATGTTACCACAGAGGCGCTGATGGGCTCGGCCTTGGCCAGCAGTGGGTCTGTCTTGGAGCCGGCTGGCATCGGCTCTGTCAGACACAGGGGAAGCTTCTAGCAACGTCTCACAGAAGCCACCCCTGTAGCTCCCCCACTACCAAAACCTTGCCACGCAAACCCAACACAATGTGGGATATAGTAAATGGTCCTGTGTAGAGAACAGCAGTATTTACTCTCTGCCTCCTCAGGTACTGCAACAGCTGTGGACTCATACGGAAGGCAGAGTCTCAAGTGGTTTCAGCAGGTTTGGGAGATTGTGTATGATTTCTCCCCAGAGGGGCTGATCTCCATAGGCAATACTCAGATAAGTTAGGAAGGGTGCATCTTTCCCAGCATCGCAGGTCCATTGCACCCTCATGCCGTCTAACCTGTAATGCAGATATGTTTTGTAGCTCACCGCACAGGCTTTGATCCTGACATCAGATCAGGCACGTGGCTGGAGAGCACTGTGGCATCCTCCCAGTCCACAGGCATGGCATCCTCTCCTTTGAAGCCACAGGATGAGACTGTATGGTGCATGGGCAACTCTTGTGCTGACAGAGACTCTCTCACCTGGAAGCAGGGAAGCACTCTCTGGAGCCACAGTATGCAGGCACTGGTAGAGGCTGCAGGGAAAAAGACTCTTCCAAAATGCTGCAAAACCTGGAGGTTTCCAAATCTGAAGCACGTTCTGCAACTGTCATCCCAAGAAGCGTGCTTTGACCTTACCTGGGTGTTTTGGGATAATGTTCCTGAAAGAATCGTAAGCAGGGGAATCTGGAGAATGTTTCAGGGCAATTGAGGACCTGTTCACCCCAGGGGAACTGTTGGCGGAAGGAGTCTGTTTCTTAGAGGTTCTTGCACATTTCTGATACTAGAGAATGCAGTGTTGTTTCCTGAATTAACATTTTGGTCACACCTTATTGCCTACAATTCTAGCGGCAGACATAAGGATTAAGCCGAGTGATTTCTGCCCTTTGAAAGAAAGTCAGCAATGTGCTGCATCTCCCTATGTGATTAGGAAAGACAGAAAGCCATGTACATCAATGCCGGAAAAGAGGTAGCTGCAATTGTAAAGAGCATGACAGAAAATCTCTCTTTTAAAGACCTCAGCAGAAACATTTGGTTCTCAATGTACTCTGGGCACCGACAGTATGCAGAAAGATTAAGATTGAAAGTAAAAGCCTTTCTTGCTTAACATAACTTCCCTACAGTATCTACAGTAGGAAAAGAACGTGTGTAGTGCTTTCTTCCACAATTTTAAAATATGTTCATAAGGCAGAAAAAGTTCTTGTTGAAATAGCTTTTACTAATTGCTGTAATACCAAAGGTAACACCACCATGTTATCAACCTGGCCACAAGAAGTCATCTTTTTCTTTTCTCTTTTTTTTTTTTTTTTTTTCTGGGAGACAAAAGAAACAAAAGAGGGTAAAATACCAGATTAATTTCTAATAGCAATAGCTGTATCCTCTGTACAAAAATACCTTACTGGCTAATCTGCAGGCTGAAGCAACGCATGCGAGGAAGCTGCATGGCATATACTTTGTTGTGTTGTTTTGTGAAGGCAGAGGGTACTGCTTGAGAAGTGGATGCCAAAACCTCTGCAGGTTGTTCAAGCCATTTTAAAAGAAAAATCTCACAGACTAAATAAAAATCTAAACTAAATTAAAAACAAAACCAAAACACTTAGAAGAAAACCCTAGAAAAGCAACATCAGGAAGCCTAGAGAGGTGAGCAGCTATTGCTCCCAGAGGAAGAACTGGATAGTTATCTTCCACTATAAGTCAGCCAAAACAAAAGTGACAATAAAAACATGCACACGCCCTTTTCCATGTAGTGTCACTGAAGCATGCAACATCTTAAAAGGAAAAATTAGAAGGAGAGAGCGGTGAGCCCAGCAGTCTTTTGTATAAGCTTTCTTCTGATCCTAGGCGTGTTGGTCTGGTGAGTTTCCTACAATGTTTTGTTTTATGTAGACCTTTTTTAAGAATTGAAGAGGATATTAACAAGTTTATAGCAAACTTTTTTTCCAAATTTGCTAGGAATTTTACTCAAATATCACTTTTCCTCAGATTTAACATCAAAGGCACCTAATGGACTGTCCTTCTAGTATGCAACTTGAAATGTCAGGATGAAAAAAGTCTCACCCTTTACGTTAAACGTTACAGCAATATTGTTCTATTGTTATATAAATCTAGTAAAACAAAGTTTTAATTTGTATATTATGTCATGTTTCCCTCCTGCTCTTAGAGATTAATTTCCAAAGTTTGGATTAAGAATATAAAGAATTGTACTGAAACATTAAAGCAAAATATCAGGAATTCTAATTACAACACACTTCTGCAGTATGTGTTTTGTATTTACTTTTGTCATGGTTTAACCTGGCAGCCAGCTAAAACAACCACACAACCATTCACTCACTCCCCCTCTGATCCCAGTGGGATGGGGAAGAGACTCAGAAAAAGAAAAAAAAAAGTAAAACTCATAGGTAGAGATAAAGACAGTTTTATATGACAGAAAAGGAAGAGAATAAGAATAATAAAGATAACATAATAAACAAGTGATGCACAGCACAATTGCTCAGCATCTGCAGACTAGTGATGCCCAGCTAGTTCCTGAGTCACCATCTAAAGCCCCAGCCAGCTTCCCCCAAGTTATATACTGAGCATGGTGTCATATGGTATGGCATATCTCTTTGGCCAGTTTGGGTCAGCTGTGTCCTCTCCCAGCTTCTTGTGCACCACCAGCCTCCTTGCTGAGAAGCTGAAAAGTCCTTGACTTAGTGTAAACATTGCCTAGCAACAACCAAAATATCAGTGTGTTATCAACTCATCCTAATTCTAAAACACAGCGTAGTGCTGTGTTTTAGAATTAACTGCTAGGAAGAAAATTAACTCCATCCCAGCCAAAACCGGGGCAACTTAGAAGCAGTCTCATTGAACTTGGTAGGATTACGGATGTGTCAATTCAGCTTCTAGTTCTGATTACTAGCTGAGTTTATTAGTAATCATACTAAGATTTCTGAAAAGCCGGACGAGAGATAAGCATTATGAGCTTCTTTCTCTGGAGAAGTTTAATATCTTGTCTGCTGCAGCTAATCACGCACGGGATTAGAAAGCCTGGCAGGAGAGCTTTCAGAGGGGATTGGAAAATGGAAGAGCTGTAACTCTAGATTCCTCTTTCCTCCTCCCCTTCCAAAACATTTGCTATACAATGCATAATCTAGGCACCCAATATGATGAAGAGTATGTTTTCTGCTTTGTCAGCTCAGCACCGGATGATGCTTGCTGAGAGATGGCTACATCCCTTCACGTGCACTGGTGGCATCAGAAAATCGTGTGACTTAACAATTCTGTGCCAAACAGGGGGAGGTGAGTTCCTCACCTGAAAACTGATATTAATTGGATTATTCTGTTAGCTCCATGGTAACCTTTTGGCGAAGAGAAAGATTTCCACAGAAGTAATGAATGACAAGCCATGTTTGTGCCGAGATGCCTGTTTCAAAGGGATGTGTTCAAAGGACCTGCCATTGATCAGCTGAGGAATTTTTTTTCAGCACTGAAGCTAAGGAGAGTTGGGCAAATATTCCTTGTTCGTGGCATTCCCTTATTTCTCACTAGAATCACCTCTCTGGTTTTCTAGGCGCAGTTGCCATTTGAAATTGCAATTGCAATGCCTGATGAACGGTATGTCTTGCTTTTTCAAGATCACCTTTTACGAAAAGAGCTACTCAACCTGTGTAGGATTGTGAAGTCCTGCAGACAAGACTGCTACCCAAATCAGTCCAAGTGGGTTCAGGTAGTAACATATCACACCAGAAAGTGTGTCCCATCTGCCGCATGATGGTACGGAAAAATTGTCAAATTCAAAACAAAGACAGAAAGGGAGGGCAGTGCACCCAGGGTAAGCTGTCCTCGAGAAACTTACGTCTGTAAAAATAACGTAGAAAATTACAAGCAATTATAAACCCGCGGTGGATAAACGACTAAATTCCCATCGAAGAGGCTGGAAAGCCGCTCGATTTCAACAAGCCTTGGGCTGGGCACAAAGGCTACCTACCTTGCTTATGCCTTCTGTGACTGCAGACAAGCAGGCTCTTTCACAGCTGCACGGGGATGTGAACCACTTCTCTGGTGGCCGAGGAAAAACGGACGTGCGTAATACGAAGAGCAATTGTGCCACCTTGTGAAACAATACTGTGGGTACAGCCTGATGGCTTCTGGCGGCATTTCATTATAATTCAAACCATCATGAGGCATCTTCGGGACCAAGTTACTATGACACCGTTTTGTTTTATTTTATACCCTTCGTTAGAAAAGCCTTTGACAGAAGCTGCTTCTCAGCTTGCTTTCTGAATTATTTGCTAAACATTCCATTAGAGTAACATTATCTTTTACCTGCTGATTTCCGGCCATATGTAGCTGGAATGAGTTGTGCAAAGAGTAGCTAGCTCTTGATGGCAGAAGGTTTTCCAAAAGAATTGTGTCTTTGGCAGAAATAGCAACCAATTTATATAAAGTGTCCTGTCCAGACTATCTAGAATTTTAAGGGGGGGGGGTGGTGGTGATGGTGGGGGAACGACAAACAAACAAATAAACACTCTACAAGCACAGGGAATTTTCTGGGGGAAAAGTTAAATTATGTGTTTTTTCATTTTATAATTACATTCAAGAAGAAAAAAATTTTGATTTAAAAGATATGATGTTTTGTGAGTACAAGTATGTGTAGGAAATAGCACTCATGCAATCAGTTCAGCAAACTTCTACAAGGAAACTGTTGCTCTGTTTGAAAAATGCATCATATAAAATAATACAGCATGGTTTTTACCATCACTGCTTCCCGATAATAGGAATAGGAGATTGGATTAGCAATGCTTGAAACCCGCATGTGGCTGAAGAGAATCCAGCAGTTAAAGAAAGAATCACCCCGCATTTCCTTTCCACCCTTCACTTGATTAACAAGTGATTTGGGGCATATTTTGACTTCTCAGTTACCCAGCAGATGGTGGCCCAAATTCAGCAGAATATATTCTTTCTGGCGTAGAAGCAATCCTGATGGAACTAGGACATTAGATTCTAGAGCTCTCAAAAGAAAAAGTGTAGAAGGTGACTGATCAGTCCCCGGCTGACCAGAAGTTAAAGCCCATTACACAGAATCACAGAATCGCAAAATCACAGCATCACAGAATGGTGGGGGTTGGAAGGGACCTCTGGAGGTCATCTGGTCCAACCCCCCTGCTAGAGCAGGATCACCTGGAGCAAGTTGCACAGGATCTCGTCCAGGCGGGTTTTGAGTATGTCCAGAGAAGGAGACGCCACAACCTCTCTGGGCAGCCTGGTCCAGTGCTCTGTCACCCTCACAGAGAAAAGGCTTTTTCTCATATTGAGATGCAACTTCCTGTGTCCCAGTTTGTGCCCATTGCCCCTTGTCCTGTTGCTGGGCACCACTGAAAAGAGTCTGGCCCATGGTCTTGACATCCACCCATTAGGTATTTATAAGCATTCGTAAGATCCCCTCTCGGTCTTCTCTTCTCCAGGCTAAACACACCCAGCTCTCTCAGCCTTTCCTCACAGGAGAGATGCTCCAGTCCCTTCATCATCTCTGCAGCCCTCCGCTGGACTCTCTCCAGTACTTCCCTGTCTTTCTGGTTATTTGCTGGCTTATTCCCCAGTTGGATGCGATGGCACGAGCATTGGACCCCAGCCCCCGAGTCCTTCAGATTAAAGCCCGTCTCACCAAGTTGGCTGGCCTGCTGCCAAAGATTGCCTTGCCTCTTCCGGACAGGTGGATCCCCTCCCTCCCTAACAGGTTATAGTCATCAAAGAATGCAGGGCCTTGCCCAAACACCTCTTTGTAAGGCTCTGACAGGCATGGGGCAGCCACCAGCTCTCTAGGAAGCCTGTTGCAGCCTCTGACCACCCTCTTGGCAAAGAAACACTGAGACTTGCTCTGTAGTTTTCATGCTTGTCTTTTATTGGGATGTTGGGATTTGGGGGGCTGGGAGCTCTTGATGGCTGGTGCAGGCCCCAGCTGATGGCCCAGTCCTGGTCTGGCCGTCCCCCAAGGCACCCTGCTGGGTCACCGCCGCGGTGCTGGCCTCTTGTTGGCTGGAGAGGCGTCGGAGCTGCCGGTCCTCCTCTTTGGGGGTCGCTGTGGCCCTTCAGGGGAGCCTTCGGTGCCCCGGCTGGAAGCGGAGGGCCCGGGCACAGCCTGCCCTGGCTCCTCCTGGGGCTCCTCTTGCTCCGTGGGGATGGCAACGGGAGCAGAGGGCTGGCTGCCGGGACCCCCACCACGGGCTGCGGACAAGGTGCCGGGGAGCTCCTCCGTGCTGGGTCTCGCAGGGCTGCCGGAGGGGGCTGCGCTGGTGGTGAGAGACCCTCCCTGGGAGGAAGCGGGGCCTGGGACGCCCGTGGGGCTGCCCTCCCGCCCCCCGGCAGCATGGCCGTCCCGCCGTTCCAGCAGACGGTGGGCCTCTCTGCTGCGCCCTTGCACGGCGACACGTGCACGCTGTCGCGCCAGTGTCGCCGTGCGGTTTTGGCGGGAGACCCCCAGCATCCGGCCCGGCAGCTCTCTCTCCAGCCCGCGGTTGTTCGGGGTGCCCATGAGGGTGGCGAACATCTCCTCCTGCTCCCGTTGGACCAGGGGCTGCAGGATCTGGATGAGCGTGGAGTTGTTTCGCAAACCGCTCATCCAGTTTGGGGTGTAGAGGCCACCCACAGGACGCCTGGGCAGCCCTTCTGCAGCCCACCGTTGGGGTGCTCCAGGGTGATGGAGGTGGTGGGCGGCTGGGTGCCTGGGAGCTCCTCCCCCCTGGCGGACGACGACTGGTGGAGTCACGGGTGGTGTGACGACGTGCTCCACGTAGTCATTGTCCACCCGCACCGAGTGCAAGATGGAGCGGATTCCCCTCTTGCAGAGGGGGCACTCGGGCTTGGTCTCAGCCCACCGCAGGATGCAGGGGTAGCAGAAGCGGTGGAGGCATGGCATCACGAAGCTGGGCTCCTCCCAGCTGCCCAGGCAGATGGGACAGCGGTCCTCCAGCTCCGTGGCCATGGCCTCCATGTTCTGCAGTGGGCTGGGGGGAGCTGGCGATGACGAGCCGCTCCCTCTCACCGGCGCTGCAGCAGCGGGCGTCACGCTAGAAAAGGAGGAGAGGCCACGAGCGTTGGCTGGCCCGTTGGCTGGTGGAAGACATGCCCAGGTCCCTCAAGGAGGAAACCCTGGCAGCCCCCCAGGGTGAGGTGCCCCCTCCCAGCTCACCTGCGCTGCTGCGAGCGCGCCTCCTGGGTGCCCCGGCTGCCTGAACCTGGCAGGGCCGGGGGGAGTCCTCCGACGGCTCTGGGGTCGGGCACTGAGAGCTGCACAGAACAACTCCCCGAGCACAACACCAGCACCAAAGGCCTCACTCAACACTCCAAACCTCGCCAACTGCTCAGCCGGAGTGCGGGCACGAACCGGCTGGGTGTGGCCCAGCGCCCGAATATAAGCAGCAGGGGACGCCTGGTCACAATCCATCGCTAGGTGACATCACAGTCCGTCGTTGGGGGACATCTCAGGCCATCTGTCGGTGACGAGAGAACCCATCGCTCGGGGAATCTGTGACATCATTGTTTGGTGACGTCACAGTCTATGGCTCGGGGATGCCACAGCATCCATCCTTTCCCGAGGCGCTCACCCCGGCAGCGCTGCAGCCCCAGCACAGGCATCTGGGGTTACCGCAACGCCACCGCCCGCTCCATCCCCCCATCTCTTGTCTTCTGCTCGGCACAGTGTCTTCCCAGGGCCCCAGTGGCCCCCTCAGGTCGCGCTGGCCATGGCAGATGTCTCCAGGCACATGCGGCAAGAGGGTTCACTTGGTAACACCTCGTGCCTCCCTGGGAGGCTGCAGGACAAAGTCCCACAGGCTCTCCCCACACCCCAGTGCTGCTGGCCAGCCCTCTGGGCTCCCCCGATTCCTCCCAGGAAGCACGTGGCTCCTGCAACATAGACAGTAAACGCCACTTGATATCGGCACCAAAAGATACTGTTACAGGAAAGTCAGTGCTTCAAGTCTAGTGTTAGCTATATTTGTCTTTATTTCACCAGTAATAGTAAATAAGCAAGCAAGGAATCAGGATTACTTTGCCCTCGCTCTGTCTATGTCACTAATCCTTATTTCTGGCTTCTTCCATTCAAGTAATCGCTACTGTGAATTTCCAGGCCAGAGCTTATATTTGTCAGCTAACAACTTTCTTCTCTTAACAATATTTTCCACAGATTTCAGCTGTTCAGCAGCTGGTGCAAACTAAGACCGCATCCAATAAACCATGCCCTCCCAATTGCAGCCTTTAGCTGCTGCCAGGGTAAGAAAGGTGACTACCATGCTAAAACGACTGATACTTAAATCACTAAGTATAGCTCATCAGTATTTTTCCTTAGGCCAACTGAGCACACATCAAGTTTCCTGGGACTACCTTGAGAGGAGCATTCCCCAAACAACACCAGACTGCACAGTTTCTTTGCTGGAGAAGAGCACTCTCAAGAGGTCGGCCTCCCTGTTCGGATGTAAAGGGACTGACCTCAAAGAGTGTGACTCTTCTCACACTCCATTTTTTCCCAAGGTGTGATTGCCTGAGCAGAGGGGAGGCAGGGCATTCCTTACCTGTCTCTTGCAATGTCAGGCAGGAAATGATGGATTCTGCTGAAGATTTAAGAGTCGCCATTCTCTCTTATTTAGCTTCACTCTTTTAAGCCTGGGACAGGGAGAAGAGTTACATCGTCACCTTCAGTACACTCAGTGATTCATCTCTTCTCTTTTCAGAGTTATATTGGAAAGCTTCTTCACGCTGAAGAGCGCTCAGCGTGCTGCTTTATGCCTACACACTAGCTGACAGATCCAACGTAAGGAAAAGGGCTTCCCTTTCAATGAAGCTGACACTAGCATGGAGCGGGTGTTCTTCTTATTTTTTGCATTAGAACAGAACCCACTGCTGACACCTCTTTTCCGCAGAGAACTGGCAGGCTTGAATAAGCTCCGAGCACTGGCAGGCAAAAATCCCTTGGGAGGTAAAGGAAGAGAAGGAGCGGTTCCTTGAAGAAACAATGCCAGGGCTAAGAGAAAAAAAATTCCCATTACGTGTGTTTCCAGCACACCCATGGTTGTGTGCAATAACGGACCAAGGTGACTTAACTGCACATTCTTTAACGCCTTAAAGAAAAGAAGGTGCCTTAGATGCAGGAAGCGAAAAATAAGTCAAATTGCTGAAGGCAAGGATGAAAATGTCATCCAGCACCCAGGGACCAAAGGGGTGCAAGATAACAACAGGTATCTGAGGTATCAAGAACTTACCCTGCAGGCACACAGAAAGTGTGTGTCAGGAAAGCCGTGATGCTGAGCAGGGCAGAGGGCGTGCAAGCGAGCACTCATTATATCTTTCTTTCCTTTAAAAGGCCTGAACTGGGACGCAGCTGTAAAGGCAGAAGTTCTCTCAGAATAGCGAGTTTGGTGAGATGCTAAGAGAACGGAACAGGACCAACATAACTTTGGTGCTTAAAAATTGATCAATCTGCTTAACTCTGGCTTCTAGAGAGAATAACCTGAAGCAAACCCACCAATTTCTTATTATGTGAAAACATGAGCAGAGCTGAGAGGGGGAAGCTCTCCTGAGCAGGGGGCTCTCCTGAGCACAGGAGGCTGTGCTTGGCCCACCTCTCTTTGTTCTTGACAACAACCAAAACACGTCTTGAAACATTAAGGTGCCTCATAGAATCAGATTAGCATTTCTCAAAGATGACTCGGGTTCAGTCGCTCAAAAATGCAAGTAAAGCAGAGGGAATTCAAGATATTATTCTAGTACCAATTCTTTGACTCCATCCAGATTTTTCAGGGCCTCTACTGAGACTGACGTGGAAAACTAAGAGTCTGCACTGATGGTTTTATTTGAAAAGCGCTCCCCCTTAGTTCTGCTCAGGAGCTCCCATCTGCTCTCTGGCTAAGGCCAAGGGACCTCGGTTTCTCCTTCTAGTTCCGCTGGACACCTCCGCAGTACTTCTGCACTCTCCGGCACGTGGATGAATTTTTCCAAAGACTCCTGTGGAGGTTTCAAGGTGGAGGCCCTAATGCCCTGCCAGAGCAAGTGATTTTCTGCCTTGTCCGTGCTGTACACGCCACTCTCTGACCCTGTGCAATAAAACATGCCTGTGCTCGTTTCTAGCCAGCATTTGCTGGTACACCGACAGCAATGATTTTTTTCCAAAAAGCTGTCTTCCTTGCCTGCCATTTCCCTGTCTAGGTCACAAGCGCAGTGCCTGCGAGAATATGTTTTAAGAGCAGTCTCCAAAAGGAAAGGCGCAAATAAGTTTGGGGTTTTTGAAATTCTTAGTCGAGGTGTGCAATGTCATGATGTCCTAGGAGAAAAGGATTGGGTTTCTATTTGCAGGTGTTGTTAGCAGTAAGTTTGGTCAGGGTGCATTTCATACCAAAACCAGTTTAATTCACAATGACAAAGTTAAATTATTTTGTTGAGGTGTGGGTGTGGGGGGTTTTTTCCATATAAAAAATGGAAAGATAAAATCAAAGATTAACCCCCTGAAATTAGAGATTAGCATTCTTCTCACCAGTTCTTCTGTTACTCTCCTCTCCTCTGCTCTTGCCAAAGCAGGAGGCCTCGGAAGGCAGAACCAGGCTGTAAGGCAGAACAGTCTGCTGCTACTTACTGGAAAAAAAGGGACTGTCTAGTTTTTGACATACTCTGCCAGCAGAGTTACAGCAGAGCACCATCCTTGTTTATGAGCATCATGCCGAATTACTCAGACCTCCTTCATTTTCTTTGTCTGGAATGGACAGTCAGTAGTTTTGTGCTTTAGCATTACCGCGTGCATGAAGTGACACACGCAAGACCAGTCAAGACCATTCACCTCTTTACAGAGTGTAAGGAAGAAAAAAGAAAAAATACGCAAACACACACACACACACCCCTTCTGCTTTCCTGTCAGGAGCAGCACAGTGATAATTAAGGCAGCGTCTCTGTGCCAGGCAGCTCTCAGCTCCCTGCTGCGTCCCTACAATTGCTGGGGAGCAGGATCCACTCGCCCAGCATCTGAGTGAGGATTTAGCGACAGCCAGAGCCACCGACTCCCAAAGAGTCCCAACTCCCCGCTTCCCAAAGGCGCCCTGGACCGTTGCATAACAGCACCTGGTTGTCTGCATCCTGCCTCCCAGAGCATCATCTTTCAGAGCCTATATTTTCATCAGTCTTTACTCATTTGTTTTGGAGTCTGGTTATTTGAAGCCATAATGGCCACTTTTTGAGGTCTCTGGCCCTAACGCAAAGCTGAGGATAACTTTCAGCTGGCTCTTTGTTGCAGCTGCTGGTGCATCTTGCCTGCAGCTGGCAAGGCACTGGCTGAGGTGGTTCCATGTAGCGAGCCAAGCTCTAGAGAATGTCAGGTCGCCGGTGGGGTGAATACGGTGCACTGAAAAGACATGTCAGAGGGAGCTGCAAGAACGTACTGAATGATTCGGAGGCTTAAGGGTGCTTGCCGAACTGGCATACTGCCAGCGTGCAGCGTGAACACAAACTGGCTTGCGCTTAGAAGTAAGCTGTGGATGTAGCTGGCTCCGTAAAGCTGGACTTTGGCAGGTAACCAAATACATGTTGGCATATTCAGATATAAGCAGGATGGATCAGTAAGGGTGGAGACAACTTTGTGCCTTTCAGAAAGGAAACCTGAGAGGAATCCTGTAACCATCCTATAAAAGGATGATTTATCTACCAACAGCTCTGATGAAGTTATGAAGAACAACGTCCTGGGCATCCCGCCATCCTCTCTGAACATCACGTATGAAAGGAAAAATAAACAAACTCCGAAAGCACTGAACACTTTTATGAGAAGGACATTATTCAGATTCATGAGGTGGAATTCTCAGCACATGCCCCAAGTCGTTATCAAGTTGTAAAGGCATAGGTAGAAGCATAACTCCTCACAGAGGGGAAAAACAGAGAGTGGGCAGGGAAAGCCTCCTGGACTTCAGTATTTGTCAACTAAGCTTAGTATACCAGTATGCTGTTAAGGACAGAATTCAGCTCTTCTTAGGTTGTGTAACTTTATAATGAATGCCTCCTCATCATCTCATTGATCATCAACTTCCTCTAATGGATTCTCCTGATACCATCACTAACAGCTTATTCTTCAATACTTCAGAAATATGCACCAGCAGTTTATTTAAGAAGTACTAGATATGAAACTGATTATGAACGCTAAATTACTCCTGATAATTCACAGAAATATGTGCCGTTTTGACTTTGGTGAGCTTACGCTGGTTCTCACCCTTATGGTCCACATCATTGTGCTGAATAATGAAGGCAAAATGGATTAAGAAAACAACAGCAGAAAAACATTTTATTTTCAGCAAGCATTCAGCCTCCAGCCATAGCAGGTGAAAACATTTCCAGGTGGGCAAGCGAGGGGCTTTTTTAGATGTTTAAGAGACAGGATGCCATCTCTCTGGAGTGAGCTGGTCCCACCAGACGTCTCAGTGGGAGCAGGCAGAGATGGCCAACACTGCCTGTCTGGTTTCCCCCAGGTGCAGCAGCCCCTGGCCGCTGGCTGCAGGGCTGCCCCACTCCCCAGGGAGCTGCTACAGCCTGCCAAGCTGCTGCAGCGTCCAGCTGCCCAGATCCTCGTCTGAGCTGCCTGTCCGACAGGCAGGGTGCCTGTACCCCTGTGTAGACTCGCAGCTGCATGGGAAATGCAGCTTACCATAGAATCAGAGAATGGTTTGCGTTGGAAGGGACCTTAGAGATCATCTCTTTCCAACCATGGAAACCAGGGACACCCTCCACTAGACCAGGTTGCCCAAAGCCCCGTCCAGCCTGGCCTTGAACACTTCCAGGGAGGGGACATCCACAACCTTCAAGGTCAGACATGCGTTTATCTCCTTAGCAAATTCTTCTCTCCCTCGGCAGTTTGTTATATACTGCAATGTGCATTTCCACGCAACATTACTGCTATAAACCCTCCTTTTTCACTTTCTAGGGAAGCACCAAGTTATTTAGAAGAGAGAGACCCAAACAGCTGAACACAAAATACTGCTTCAGGCTGCACACTTCTATGGAAGTTTTCAGAATTCGGGTGTGCCAAGAGAGAAGCAGCTTTAAAAGTTGAACATTTACTTCATATACTGCACACCCGCAGGTATTAGAAAAGAGAAGTGCACCAAATCTGAAGCAAGTAAGACTGATACCCAGTAGGTTTGTGCTGTGCGTTGTACAACAACTGTGTGCTGTCATAAAACTCTGCCTTAGGGCATTTTCCCCTGTTGAGCTTCTGACTGGCAGAATATTTCACATGTGTTGAAATTTACCTGTATAGTAGTTGTATGTTTAATCCTGCTGCTGTTAGATTGTCACATATATTTTGACAAGCAATCAAAAGTTATAAAAGTTAGGATAATTTGATTATATTTGTAACTTAAAGTTATAAGGTAGCTATAGAATCAGATTGGGAAAATTAGTTTGTAACCAAGGTAATAGGTAATGAAGCTAACTGACCATGGCAAGATACTATGCTGCTATGTTCCTTGTACAGTCCCTACCCAATCGGACAATAGGCCCGGGAATATTAATCTTATGAAGTAAGTTGCTATGGGTAGATGCACCTACAACAAGGGTACTGTGCATGTCTGCATGAAGGAGGTCATCCAGCAGACACAGGTGCAAGACCACTGACGACCACCAGAGACCCTTGAGGACCACCGACTCAAATCACTGAGCATGCGTGATGGGGAGGCGAATATGGAAATGATTTCCCAGAAATGATTATCATAGGACTGCCTTTTCTTGGAAATATAATGAACATGTATATTTTGATTCTATATAACCTGTGTGTTGGTGATCACCTGGCATGCACGTTGGGTGGAGCTATCCCCCGTGCATCCAGCGCTGCAATAAAGAATGCCTGCCTTTTAACACTACATTGGTGTTACGAGGTTTATTCCCGGATTTCGGTGACAGTTCTGGCGACCCAGATGGGACACTGCTTTTGAACCTCGACGGATCCGTGGGATCGCAGGACCTCCAGCCGGCACCGGGGAATTCTCGGGCAGAACCTCCGATCCCCGGACCGAAGAGCTTTGAGCAAGACCCCTGGGAGAGGTAAAGGCATTCTCATTTAATTGAAGTATGTGAAGGTACCTTATGTAAGGACCCCGTGGCTCCGGGACAGGCCCGTATCGGGACAGGCCCGTATCGGGACAGGCCCACGCCGGGACAGGCCCACGTTGGGACAGGCCCACGCCAAGAGCACGGGAGGCCTGCTCGTAAGGCGCGGTGAAAGCTGCGCAGAGTTGGGCTGGGGAGACGTCTCAGGTAAAAGTCTCTGCTAGGCGAAAGCCTGTGGAGCAGGGCCCAGAGGGGAGGGGAAGCCTCCAAGGCTGGGATTTCTGGTGGCAGGAGAAATCCCTGGGATTTCCAGTGGCAGGGGAAATCCCTGAGGGAGCTCTAACACGGGTTGGGGTCCCTCTGACTGAGTGCTTGTGATAGTGCACAATCACAACCACTAAGTCCCTGGGAGATGGGCACTTTTCCGAGTAAGAAACCAATCCCACGAAAAACACCACTGGGATGCATTTTGAAGCACTGGAAAGATCTGGGAAATGTTGATCCTTTGACTCGGAAACAGTTGATTGAATATTATAATCATTGGTGGCCACTATACACTTTAGAAAATGGGGAAAAGTGGCCGGAAAATGGGACATTGCAATATAACACCATTTTGCAATTAATGTTATTCTGTAAAAGGGAAGGTAAATGGAACGAAATGGCATATGTAGATCTGTTTTTCACATTGCGAAATCATCCGGAATGGCAAAGGCAATGTGAATTGTTTTCACCTGATTCCGCGATAATGGCATTAAAGGGGCAGGAATCTGATAAAAATTTGGAAAAAGATTGCTGAGCTTGTGATAATGGTAAACGGTGTCTTAAACGTGAATTTGAAGATGATGATGTTGAACTATTGGTTGCGCCTCGCAGAAGGCTAGGAAATGATCAGAGGGATCAAAATCTGGAGGCTAACAATGCTTCTGCCTCTCCTGTGGAAGGGGAGGCAGAAGGATTCAGCCCGATTGCAGGGAGAACGAGAGGAAGAAGGGGAGGAGACGGATTAACTGTCCTCCAGGCCCCTCTTCGACAGGCTGTTGGCAATGAAGGTCCAGTAATGGTGAAAGTCCCCTTCTCAATAACTGATTTGAGGGCATGGAAGGAGACTGCGGGCACCTATCGGGACGATCCTGAAAGGGTTGCCAAGGTAGTGGAAACAATAATTAGAACCCAAAACCCCGATTGGGAAGATTTACAAGTAATATTGGATACATTGTTGGAAAGTACTGAAAAGAAAATGGTATTAAATCCAGCCAGGAAAGAAGTGGAAAGATCCCATGCTAACGGAAATATACAAGGGACAGTGGACCAGAATTTTCCATCCACAAATTCCGAGTGGGACCCTAATCAGCCGGGACCCAGAGGGATGCTGACTAGGTACCAGAAGTGGATTTTATTTGGTGTTAGACATGCAATGCCAAAAGCAATTAATTGGTCTAAATTATATGAAGTAAGACAAGAACTAAACGAATCCCCTTCGGCCTTTATGGAAAGACTGAAGGGGACAGCTAGAAAATATACTAATCTGGACCCAGAGGAACCTGAGGAGGCTATACAATTGGCCTCTATATTTATGGGACAATCAGCCCCAGACATCAGGAGAAAACTTCAAAAATTGGAAGGAGCTGAGTCCAGAGATTTGGGCAAAATGCTTGAAATAGCTTGGACTGTGTATAACAATAGAGAAAAAGAAAGAAAAGTCAGACAAATGCGAAGGGATGGGAAAATTCTGGCCATTTTGACTGAGAATAATAAGGGGGGCATGGGAAAAGGACGAGGAATGAATATCGTCGATTGGGGGCTTGGGAGGGGAAGAGTGGTCCCTAGATTGGCGAAGGATCAATGTATGGTTTGTAAAGAGCGTGGGCATTGGAAAAAGGATTGTCCCAAAGCTGGGGGATTAAATTCAACACTCCAGGCTATTAAATTGATGACTTTGGATAATGAGTCATGAAGGGGACCGGGGGAATCAACCCTAGCTGAGCCCCTGGTTACATTAAGGCTAGGGAATGAAGAAATGGAATTTTTAGTAGATACAGGGGCTACATATTCGGTATTGAACACATGTAAAGCAAAACTCAGCCATAAATCAGCAGAGGTCATTGGTGCGACGGGGCAAAAGGAAAACCGGCCTTTCCTGAAACCATTAAAATTTAAGTTAGGAAAACAGTGGGTTACACATCAATTTTTGTATATGCCCGAATGTCCGTTGCCTCTATTAGGGCGAGATTTATTAAGCAAATTAGATGCACAAATAATTTTTAAAGATGGAGAAATCAGATTACTAATACCAGAATCAAAAGCCATAGAGGCGAGGGTGTTTATGTTACAGGACTCCTCCAAGGAGGAACAGATTCCAGAAGTGGTGGACAATGCAGTAACCCCTTTGGTATGGGCAAGTGAAGCTCCAGGACGATCTAAACTGGCAGAACCAGTAAAGGTGACTTTAAAACCCGGAGCCAAACCGGTAAGACAAAAACAGTATCCTATTAAGTGGGAAGCCCAAGAGGGATTAGAGGAATTAATTACAAAATTCTTAGAATACGGACTGTTAGTAGAATGTGAATCAGAATATAATACCCCTATATTACCAGTGAAGAAATCAGGAGGCAAGGAATACCGACTGGTCCAGGACTTAAGAGCCATAAATCAAATAGTTCAAGATATACACCCAGTAGTGGCTAATCCATACACTTTACTGACATCTTTGAAGGAGGAACATAAATGGTTTACTGTACTGGATTTAAAGGATGCCTTCTTTTGCATACCTCTGGATGCAAAAAGTCAAAGCATATTTGCTTTTGAATGGGAAAGTCCTAATACGGGACGAAAAATGCAACTAACATGGACTGTACTTCCACAAGGATTTAAAAATAGCCCCACATTATTTGGAAATCAATTGGCAAAAGAGTTAGAAATGTGGAAGAAACAGAATCAAGGAGACGGTATATTATTACAGTATGTGGATGACATTTTGATAGCAGCAAAAAGCAAAGAAACATGTTTTGAAATGACCATCAGTTTACTGAATTTCCTGGGCCAAGGAGGATACAGAGTTTCCAGAAACAAAGCCCAGATAGGGAAAGAAGCAGTGATTTATTTGGGATTTGAGATATCTCAAGGACAGAGACAATTGGGAAATGAAAGAAAAGAAGCCATTTGTCGGATCCCTGAACCTAACAGCCCAAAGGAATTGAGAGCCTTTCTGGGAATAATTGGGTGGTGTCGACTCTAGATTTTAAATTATGGACTGTATGTGAAACCCCTATATGAAGCCTTGAAGGAATCCAAAGACCGATATTTGATTTGGACACCTGAATGCCACAAATCATTTAAAGAACTCAAAAAGGCATTGATGACAGCCCCCGCATTGGGTTTACCTGACTTAACCAAACCTTTTGAGCTGTTTGTTCACGAAAGGCAACATTTGGCCCTTGGAGTACTGGCGCAACGGCTGGGATCCTGGAAGCGACCAGTGGGATACTTCTCTAAACAACTTGACAACGTGAGTAAAGGATGGCCGGGATGTTTGCGTGCCGTGGCAGCGACAGTGCTGCTGATCCAGGAAGCCCGAAAATTAACCATGGGCCAAAAGATAGTGGTATATGTACCACACATGGTTATAACTGTCTTGGAACAAAAGGGGGGTCACTGGCTATCCCCTAGCAGAATGTTGAAATACCAGGTTGTCCTATTGGAACAAGATGATGTGGAATTAAAAGCCACAGCAATTGTAAATCCAGCAATGTTCCTGACAACAGAAAATCCTACTGAGAAATTGGAACACGATTGCTTGGTAACTATTGAACAAGTTTATTCCAGCAGACCGGACCTGAAGGACGAACCTTTGAAGGATCCTGATCTGGAACTGTTTACGGATGGAAGCAGCTTTGTGCAAGAGGGAAGGCGAATAGCCGGATATGCTGTTGTTACCACTGACAAGGTATTGGAGTCAGGGACACTACCTGCAAATACATCAGCGCAGAAAGCAGAATTGGTGGCGCTGAAGCAGGCTTTACGGATGGCAGAAGGGAAAAGGGTAAACATTTGGACGGATTCTAAATATGCATTTGGTGTGATCCACGCTCATGGAGCCATCTGGAAAGAAAGAGGACTGTTGTCAGCCCAGGGCTCACCTATAAAATATAAGGAGGAAGTTCTTCAACTTTTGCAAGATGTACAGAAACCAAAGGAAGTGGCTGTAATGCATTGCAAGGCTCATCAGTTTGGTCAAACTGCTATAAATATAGGTAATCGATTGGCGGATAAAGCTGCAAAAGAGACTGCAGAACGAGGTATCCTTGCATTAATACCAGTAAAACAGATAAAAATTCCAAATTTAAAAGCAAGATACAGTAAGCTAGACGAACAACTAGCAGAGAACTTAAAGACATCCCAAAATGCGGAAGGATGGTGGGTAACACCAGAGAATCAGGTAATAGTGACCCCACAAGTTATGACAGAACTTGCAAAGGAAGAACATGAACAGACACATTGGGGTGTGGATGCTATGGTTACAAATTTGAGAACATCTGTAGTGTGTGTAGGAATGACAGGAATAATTAAATCAATAATAGCTAAGTGTCCAATTTATCTTAAAAATAATCCCTTAAACCAGAGGAAAGCACCTTTAGGAGTAACAAAGCAGGGTAATTCCCCAGGAGATTATTGGCAAATCGATTTCTCTGAGTTACCTAGACAGAATGGATATAGATATTTGTTGGTATTGATTGATACGTTTTCTGGATGGCCGGAGGCTTTTCCTTGCCGCACCAACAAAGCAAGAGAAATGGTCAAAATATTACTAAAAGAAATAATACCAAGATTTGGGGTACCATTGGGCGTATCTTCTGACAGAGGACCACATTTTGTAGCAGAAATAGTCCAACAAGTAAGTAAAATCCTAGGGATAAATTGGAATTTACATACCCCCTGGAGACCGCAATCAAGCGGGAAAATGGAAAGGATGAACCAGACCTTGAAAAGACAAATGAGTAAAATTTGCCAAGAAACATCTTTGAAATGGCCACAGGCTTTGCCATTAGCTCTGTTAAGAATAAGAATCCAACCAAGGTCTAAAGACAGTGTAAGTCCATATGAAATATTATATGACAAACCCTACCAAACTCCCTTAATCCCAGGGGACATGAGGGTAACAGGGGAAATAGATTTACAAACATATCTGATTTCTTTAGGAAAGACCCTTGAAGCGCTTAGAAGATATATTGTGCTGACCAGGCCGCTTGCTCTTGATACGCCTGTACATCCATACCAGCCGGGTGACCTTGTGTATATAAGGACATGAGGTTCTGAACCACTCCAGGAGAAGTGGAAGGGACCTTTCCAGGTACTGTTAACAACTTATACCACAATCAAGGTAGAAGGAGTGGAGCCTTGGATTCACTACACTCGAGTAAAGAAGGCACCGCCAGATCAGTGGACATGTACGCAAGAGGGACCTTTGAAACTTAGACTGTGTAAAAATTCTAAGGACCAGTTCCTTTAGCCTGTTATCTATTGAATTATGAATATTATGAATTGTTTGATTAGACTGATAACACTTTTTTGTATTTCATCACTAATTTGTAGCCAAAGAAATACAGAATGGCCATGGTCCCAAGCTATTGTCCAATATACCTGGAGTGTGGGACCATATCCCAAAGACCGTTCCCCAAATTTAGCCACTGTAGTAATGCATGAATCTGAAGTTTACCACTCACCTGAGTGGGAATGGGACAGAAAGGACTGGGTCCGTGTCTTAACTGGAACAATTGGAGAAAGAATTCAAGTAGGATGCAGAAAGATGGAAGGATCTCTTCATGAGAAAGCTTCTTCAATTACCATCTCCGGAAATCTATTAGACCCTAGTTCTAATATTACAATGAGATTCTGTCCCACCACTGAATGGAAATGTAACAAACAAGATTCTCTCATTACGTGTTGCCGCCAACAGAATGTCGGTCACTACTCCTTAGACCCTAGTACCAATAATGTTGAAATCACCAAATCCTGTATTAAGGAACAAGGAGATTGTTGGCATAATTTTACTTTAACTAAACCAGTTTATGTGGTGTGCAATTGGCGACCTAATCCATTGACAGGAGGACTGTCAGGTCTTACATTTAAATTCAAAATAAATGCTGTAACTAAACCCCTAGTGATGCTTGTTGCAGTAGTCACTCATGCTGACACAGATACTCTCTTTACGTTAACTAGTAAAGGTGAAGTCACCCCCTCTTTTATGGTACCACAAGGAAATGACATCACAATAAGATACAGATTAATCACTGAATCTCGCATTGAACCTATAAACAGTTATGAAATTGGACCACATGGCCCTATTTTGTGTAAAAATCAAAATTTAGACTGTTGGTTAAATTTGACTGCTGTACAATACTCCCATAAAGTAATATGTGGTAAAAATAACACCAAATACTGGGGAGAACTTAAAATAGATGTCATAATACCTACTACCCAACCAATTGTTGCGCTTAATTCGAAAATCTTTGAAATTGGACCGTATGTGATTAGAAATACAGGCTTGCAACAAATGTTGTTTAACCCGGCATGGTCTCTCAAACGAGTTGAATTGTCAGTGCGAAACAATATTTCAGATATTCAACCAGCTTGTTCACCTTTCTTAAAAATTTCATATGAGGGATGGACAACCTGGCTGCAGAAATGAACTCTTACTATGAGAAGGACACGGAGAGACTTGACCGGTGTTTTGGGAACAGGATTGGGAGTTTTAAATAGCATTGATTCAGAAGTAATAATGAACAAATTGGCTGCCTCAGTTAGTGATTTGACTAAATTACAACAACCCTTACGATCTTCTTTATTGACTCTAGGAACTAACCAGTGGCTGTTGTCAAATATATTGCCAACATGGGAAAGAGTAAATGTAAGGGACCACGAATTAATTACAGACGCACTTGGGGTGATCCAAAATAACCTCTCTTTGGCTCTGAGTTGTATCCAGGCTCAATTATGGATGCAGTCGGTAGCTGCCTCAGTTATAAGAGAAGGTGAAGAAAGCACTCTCCCCACTGAAATTAGGAAAATAGTTTGGGACAGTGCTACTGATTTTGAGAAAGAACTCCAGTCCTGGTGGAGCCTGGTAAACTTTACTTATGATCCCGTTACAAACACAGCTACAACTTTTGTGCTCACTATATCTAATGCTACTATATACCCAATTTATCCCATTGTTGCATTAGGGTTGAACCACAACGGAACTATACTCTATCCTTCCGAGCATAGAGTATGGGCCCGAAAGATGAATGAAAAATGGCAAACTGTTAATTTGGAATCTTGCATCGTGCGAGAACAACAAGGATTTGTCTGTGAAGGTAATGCAATTGAGGCACAAGATATTTGCCTGGATAGTGAACAAAATATTTGCCATTTTGAGGTTCATCCTAACGAGAACCCTAAAACAGTTATTATATATATTGGTAAGGGCTGTGTATGTTTAAGGACTGTTTGTGATTCTTTATATGTAGATAAGATAGTCGTAGAGATTAAAAATCATTCAAATTTTTGTGTTTGTAATTTTACTAAAATTGATGGATGTGACTTTTCTTATTCGACCCCAGTCACATCTCACCAACTTTTGCAGTCTAATTACATGTTGATTCATGAATTATTACCCATACCTATTGGAATGAATCTCACTTTAGTGAAACAGTTATTACAACACAAGGATTTGATTGCAATTCTGGAAAAAATCAAGGAAAACAGACAAAAAAACCCTAATAACTGTTCATCACAATGTGAAAGAAATACAGTGAGTTTTTGAAAGAGCGCAGAGAGATGCAGAACTTAGATGGTGGGACACACTTTTCGGATGGTCACCTACTGCTACAGGCATCCTAAACAAGTTGTGTCACCCCATCGTAATTCTCTTAATATTGGTTTTGATCAGTTTGACCTTGTCAGCAATATTGTATGTCATGGCCTGGAAAATGATGAATCGGTTAACATATCTGAGAAAGCAAATTACTCGTGAAGCTTCTTTCACTCATATGATCGTTCAAGCTGTTGCAGAACAGCAAAAGAGACAAACAATCCCAGAGTTTCCTCCAACATAGAAAATGATTAATATAGTGAAAGTATTGAAATAATTTTCAAAACTTTCGAAGGGGGGAAATGTCACATATATTTTGACAAGCAATCAAAAGTTATAAAAGTTAGGATAATTTGATTATATTTGTAACTTAAAGTTATAAGGTAGCTATAGAATCAGATTGGGAAAATTAGTTTGTAACCAAGGTAATAGGTAATGAAGCTAACTGACCATGGCAAGATACAATGCTGCTATGTTCCTTGTACAGTCCCTACCCAATCGGACAATAGGCCCGGGAATATTAATCTTATGAAGTAAGTTGCTATGGGTAGATGCACCTACAACAAGGGTACTGCGCATGCCTGCATGAAGGAGGTCATCCAGCGGACACAGGTGCAAGACCACTGACGACCACCAGAGACCCTTGAGGACCACCGACTCAAATCACTGAGCATGCGTGACGGGGAGGCGAATATGGAAATGATTTCCCAGAAATGATTAGCATAGGACTGCCTTTTCTTGGAAACATAATGAATATGTATATTTTGATTCTATATAACCTGTGTGTTGGTGATCACCTGGCATGCACGTTGGGTGGAGCTATCCCCCGTGCATCCAGCGCTGCAATAAAGAATGCCTGCCTTTTAACACTACATTGGTGTTACGAGGTTTATTCCCGGATTTCGGTGACAAGATAACTATGCTGTCCTAAAGATGATGTTGCAGCACGAGGTAAAAATTGCCTTTTCCTGTGTAAGGGCAACATGCCTGATTAGCTGGAGAGGGAATGTGCTGTATTGCATGATCACATCCCATGTGCAAAATGCTAGCCGTTGTTCCAGGCCTACTTGTACCTCCTAGCAGACAAATGACTACGAATAAGACTGACTTCATCTCACAAAGAGCTTAATCACACATGATGTTAATCATTGAGGGCTTTCATTCCAACTAAAGGAAGCAATTCAGTGCACTTACAGGAAAGTTGCCTTTTGGTCTTTCAAACTGATACTCTGTGATTTTCCATTTTCTTTTTTGACATTGGTCATTGTGAAATTACTGCAACTAAACGTGTAAAACCTTTTTTCCAAAGCTTTAGGAGGAGGTACACACTCAAGGGATGAACAAACCCAATTAGTTGCCTTGGAATACAGATCACATCAGTTACTATATTGTGTGTTTATATAGAGACACACGTGTATGCATGCAGAAATAAGCAGATTCTTCTTGAGCAAAAGAATAATTTTTTTCTGCAAAAACCTGTGCAATATGTCATTACATAATAATCTATTTTAGCAAACCGATCGCTTTAGAAATAAATAGTCATTAAAGTGCCAGGCACTGTCTTTTGGATGATTTAGAAGCTCGCACAGGAATTTTCAGAGCGGAAGCTGTCTTTGCAAGTGAATTTACCACTAGCAGAGGTTGTTCTCTATGCCGCTGAAAAATGGAATTGTAGCCAAGATGCAAGGAACGCTGTTGTTTCCAAAGAGTTCAGAGGACAAGGCCCTGACCCAGCGGGTGAAATGGTGCCGGCAAAGCCCTGCAGCGGTGAAGAGCGGGGAGGGGTGGGAACATGACATCTGCAGCTTGCACGTCCGCATGATCAGCGCTGAAGACAGAAGGCGAGGAGACGGAAGGCGAGACTGTGAGATGTTGTTAGTAGGCAGAATGAGGGTACCCGAGTGGATGCTCACTTGAAAATCTCTTGAGAGAGAGAAAGAAGAACTCCGTGGAAGTGTCTCGCCGTCTTGTCCCATGGAGGGGAGAAGGATGTGACAAAGTGAGAGCTTGAAAGAGGAAAGCAGAAAGTAAGGAAGAAATGCGGTCCCCTAGGAAGGGATAAAACCCAAGTATGTCTAGTGTGGGGTGAAATGTAGAGCTTTGGGGCAGGGCCGTGAAGCTGAGGGCTTTTGACCAAATGGTGTTAGAGTTGGAAACAGGGGGAGGCTTTGCGTGACTGTGCGTGTCTTGCTGCCAGCAGAGGAGATCCATTTGGGGCTCTCGTAAGTAGGTGAAGAAAGGATAAGGTGGAAGGACAATTCAGTGCTAATAACGTCAAAAGGCAGTCAGTTTCAAACATCATGGTAATGGAGATGGGATGTTCTGAGTGAAATTAAAGCTCCACTGGTTAAGCCCTGATCTGTGTTTGGCAGGAGTAGCTACTGTGCTCTTTTTCTTTAGAAGAGCCAGTTTATTAAGGGTTTACACCTGACATAAAGGAAACTTGAATGAAGGGTTTAGTCGATTGTGGTTTTAATAACAAAAAGTCCTCCCTGAGTCTCTTTAACAAATTGGGCATTTCTTTACAGCCCTCCAGGTTTAGTTTATTTTGGGGGGCGGGGTGTTAATTTTTTTATTTTTTATTATTTTTACAGCAGAGGTGCTGGGCACCCAAATCAGCACAAGATGAATAGAGCTGTACAAAAAAGCAATGATCCGTGAATGAAAGGGAAGTGTGGGAGTCACTTTAAATGTGTGCAGGTATGGTTTATAGTGATTTGCCACTGCTGCTGTTTTCCTCTTTGTTGTTCTGTTTTTTCCAGCTTAATGGATTAGTGTTGTCACTCAGGCGTTCTTGGTCTGTAAATTCTTGGGACTGTAAGTCCCCAGCCTTTCACTATTAGCAGCAACAAGAAGAAGTCACGTCAGAGTCTGTGCGGTAGGCTGATGATGCTGTTCATCTTCTTCACTTCCAGAATGCACACGCGTCTCTTGTCTACTTGTCGAGTGCTGGATTGAAACACCCGGTTGTAGCACCCGGTTGCTTCCCCAGTTAGGTCAGACAGAGCTGAGGGTGTCCGTTCTAATAGGTCTGCCTCCACTTAGGAACCAAATCTTTTCTTCTGTAAAATTTCATGGTGTGGGTCCAGTTTAAAAGGGCAGCAGGGGGAAAAAAGAAGTCTGAACTTGCAGACTGAGCCTGACTCAGGCTCCTTCCAAACTATTTCCAGTGCTACAATGTCTACAGACTTTTCCTTCAAACCCCTTACCTAGTTCTTTTCAGAAACTCTGATTTCAAATTTACTTGACATCAAAAGTTTCTGGATAGGTTTAACTCAGAACCTTGGAACTAGTTAAAGACAGGTTCATTGCAACTCTGCAATGAGCCCAAAGTGACAACTTCTACATCTGCAACCCAATATATATACATAGATACACGCGTAAGTGCGCAAGTATTTCACAGATGAATGACAGCTGACAAACAAGCAGCCCATTAAACCACTCAAACAAAAGCAAGTGACAAACAGGGAAGCATACAGTTACTCCAGTTAACTTTTCACAGTGTTTTCAATACTGCAAGCAACCACGCTCACAACCTAGGCTTACAAGTTCAGTTTCTTCTTTCTTTCCTAAGAACAGGACACTGCACGAGTAACAGCAGCAGCAACAAGCGCAGACCAAAAGCAAGCGGGTTGCAGAACATCTTTTTTTAATGGTGCTGTAAAACTCGTGAAATAGGGCCAGTGCTTTTCAGAGACACACGCTGCAAAGAACAGCAGCTTTACAAGCAGCCTTCGGCGGCGGCGTTTGCTCAGCCCAAGTGTCAGCGAGCCAACGCAGAACTTTTGTTACTGCTCAAAACATCACTTCCGAGCAGTACCGAGTCGAAGCCTTCGGGCTGAGCCGCAACCGCGGCGGGGGCTGCCCGGCCGGAGCAGGACGCAGTCGGCAGAGCTCTTCGCCGCTCCCGCCCGCCGCCTGCCCACGGGCGGCGGGACGAGGCGGGACTGCCACCCTTGGGCTGCGCAGCCGAGCGCGGCGGGACGCGGCGCCGGCACCACCCCGCCGCTCCGCTGCCCGCCCACGGCCCCTGTCCGCCGGCCCACGGCAGAGCCTCGCCCGGAGAGCCGCGCCGCAGCAAGCGCGGGGGCCGCAGCACCGAGATCCCACGCCAGGACCGCTCACCGCGCCCGCCGCGGTCCAACCCCCCGCCTCAGCCCTCCAACGCGCCCCGGCACCGCGGCCTCCCCAAGGACGGCCCGGCCCGGCCCGGCCCGGCCCCGCGGGGGCACCTCGAGGTTCCCACCGGCACCTCAGCGCCGGGACAGCACCCCACGGCCCGCACACGGTGGCTGGAAGCAAACTCCGCCGGGGCGGTGGGTGGGCCGAGGTACCCCTTGCGCTCCGCCACCGGGCGGGAACCGACTCTCCCCACCCCCCGCGGGACCCCGCCGGGCCGCCAGGCCATCGCTCCGCTCCCTCCCTCCCGGCGGCGGGGCGCGCCCCGGCCACCTTTAATGTAGACGTCGTCGTCCGCCCGCATGAACCATTCGTACTTGTCCAGGTAGCGGTCGTGCATGTACTTGATCATCATGAAAGACTTCTTCTGCGGCGGGCAGGAGTCGTCCACGCCGGCCAGGGCGACGACGGGCAGCCGGGGCAGCCCGGGGGGCGCGGCGGAGCCCTGGCTGGAGAAGAACTCCACGCGGCCCGGCACCGACGGCGCCCACGTCCGCTGCGCCGCCACCGCCCGGCTGCCCAGGTACTTCTGGGCCGTCATCACCCCCACGTAGAGGAAGTTGCGGGGCTTGGCGTAGCCCGGGGCGCCCCCCCAGTCCCCGCTCCCGTTGTGGCTGCCGCCGGGCCGGCCGCTCCGCTTCTCGCCGCCTTCCTCCTCCTCCTCCTCCGGCTCCCCTTCCCCGCCGGCGGCGGGGCTGGACACCATGCCCTCCGCCGGCGGCGGCGGCAGCTCCCAGGGGCTGCTCCTGAAACTCGTGCCGCCCAGCACCGCCGCTGCCTCCGGCGGCGCCTGCTGCCCGCCCGGCACCGCCGCGCCCCCGGCCGCCCCCGGCCCCGCCGAGCGGCCGTAGTAGGAGCAGAGGCTGGAGCCGCGCCTCTTCTTTTCGCTCAGCTCGGCCACTTTCGGGGCGATGAGCCAGGAGGCGGCGGTGAAACCCAGCACCAGCCCCAGCCCCAGCCCCAGCCCCACGCTCAGCCAGGGTCTCCGGGACCGGGCTGCCATGGCGCGGGCGGGGCGGCTCCCGGAGCGCCGCTGCCGCCGCCGGCTTCCCCCCGCCGCCTCCCGCTGGAGGCGACCCCCGTCCCGCTGCGGCCCCGGGTGCGGCGACTCCCGCCGCGGCTCCCTGCCCCGCCGCGCCGGCCCGGGCGGCTGCGCTGCTCCCGAGTCAAACTTCTCCGGGCGTGAGGGCGGCGGCCCCTCCGCTCCGCTGGCACCTTGTCACCGCGGCGGCTGGTCCCTCCCCGCCCCTCCCACCAGCTCAGCCTCCTCCACACGGCGGCCGCGGCCCCCTCTCCGCGCTCCGCCATTCAGCCAGCTTCCTCCGCGGCTGCCGAGCGCCTCACCCCGGAGGGCGCCGCCGGCCGTGCCCGAGCCGCTCCGGGGAAGTGGCCGCCGCCGCCGCCGCCGCCGCTCCGGAAGGAAACGATTTTTTTAGGTGCCGCTCGCAGCTCCCCCGCGCCGCGGCCCCGCCACCCTCCGGCGCCCCCTTCCAGTCCCGGGACCAGGGCCGCCCGCCCGGCCGCGCCTCTTGGCCCCGGGTGCGCCCCGGTGCGCCCCGCTCCCGCCTCCGCGTCGGGAGAGGCCGGCGGCTCATCTGCGGCCGCAGCTTCACATCACCCGAGGGCGGCCACGGGACGGCGGGTGGGACCGTCCTGCCCCGGTTTCTCATCCCAAGGGTGGTCATGGAAAGACAGCTGAGGGCTGTAGTTTCAGGAGGAGGGAAGCCGTCTCCTCTGCCCCTGCTCCCCGGCCTCTTCACTTCAAACGCTTCATAACTTTCCAGCCAAGAACTGTAGCCCTCCCTGACCATGTCTGTTCCTGTGGTGTGGATTCCCACAGCCTGCGTATGTTGTTATCACCAGCTCCAAGGTGCTGGAGCAGAGCCTCTTCATCCTCCAGCCTCGGGGTGACTGCACCGTCCACAGCCCAGGATGACTGACACCTGGAATTAAACGTTCAGGCCACTGTGCCTGCAGAGATAGCTTTAATTCTGAAGTTTAAGGTCTCCCTTGTCTCCTCCATATTTATATGCATCCCTAATTTCATTGTGCAAGATGCTCATCTCCAGCAAGAGTCATAAATTGTTCATCACATCCATTTGTCATTTCACTGAAATACACCAAAGCTACTGAAGATGCAGTAGCAAATGTTTAATCATTTGTCAGCAAAACCACCCATTTTTGTAGCTAAGTCTATGGGATTTTCTGTCACTTCACACGACTTTATCAGTTGTCAGGCACATATGTCAAGGCAAGAGGAGGAGTATGGAAGCTGGTACGGTGTGATGCTAGCAGAAGTAATGGAATAGTTGTGAGAGAAAAAATTTCAAACCTTTTTCCAAAAAGACAGAAATTACTTTGCCCACCTAACGAAGAAAAAGGCCTCCTACTCTGCATAGTCTTTAGCTATGAAAGATCACTCACTGAAGTAAATTTCAGTTTTTCCTTGTGCCTTCACCACATGCAGTGAGCAGGCTGTGGGCTCTTTGTGTTTCTGAGATGTGCAAGCATCATGCTCAGGAAACATACCCTCTGGCTTCCCCAGGGCTGAGCATCCTTTCCAAAGCAGCCCATCATTAATTTCCTCTGTACATCACACAAGCTGCAGGATTTATAATGCCGAGCAGCAAGGCACTGAGTACCAGTTATTCACTCCGCTGTCACCACTAAAAACAACAGCCCGATCAATGTGTCCGGGCACATAAATGTTCTGGGAGCAACAGGGTGGCAGATTCTGGGTCTGCCTTCACGGAGCTACTAACAGGCAACAAGTGAAGGGGGAAGGCTCTCCTTCAGAAGGCTTCACCATGGCATGAGGGATTACCAGGATTAGGATTGTCTCAGATTTCCATATGAGTCTTCCATTTAAAAAATGCTGTCCCACAGTCCTTCCCCTCCACTCCCACAAACAGTTGGGGGGTGCTGGGTCCCAGCAAGTCCTGCACAGTATGACTTCCAGCAGTAAGGGCTCCTTTACACCTACACAACCTCACCATCACAGTGTCCTAAAATTTCAGACAACTTGCTGCTAAGGGGTCGCACAGGTGCAATGTCTGACGCTGCGCCACTTCCATCGCTTATGCATACACTGAAGTGACTCCGGTCAGTATCAGCTGTGCCAGCTCCTTAGGTCTGACAGTGCTTATTTTTGTCACAAAAATAGCAGGTGGGCCCATGAGAGGTGACCATAAACCTTTTACACACCTCAAAGATGAAAATGGACCTTAAGGCATTATGTGTTATCAAGACAGTTTATAAGGGAATAGAGTATAAGGATATTTGGAGCAGAAATAGTACACGTGTGTACCTGCATTTATATTTTTTAGTTCAATGCTATACCAGTATTTCAATACACCGTGGGGAAATGTGTTCTGGGTTTTTACGGACAGACCGAAACACAGGCTGGGCTGCTTCTATAGGAACAACAGTGGCATCTAGTGGTTAATAATAAGTCCCAGACCTGTGTTCAGTAAAGGAGCGACACTCAGAATGCCTTTCCAATTAAAAGAAGTATTTGATATAATCACTTGTTAAGCTGGGCTTAGTCACTTCATGTCTACATGGCTTGTTATGTGTTCGAACGCATTTGATAAGACTATTACTCCAATGTCACACTGAATGTGTTTGGAGGGAATGGGAGAGGCGAGGGCCTGGCAATTTCTTAAAAAACTTGAAAAGTAATCTTGTAGCAAAAATTGGATTGGAAATTAGAAATCCTGCCTTCTGTCCACTGTACCATGTGTTTCTAATTATAATCTCAGGGGAGTCTCTTAACATTTTTAGTTTTTCTCTTGTGAAAAAGGTGGAAAACACAATCTCCCATTTCACCATAGTCGTTTTACAGCCTCTAATCAAATTTTACACACATGTCCTTTGATGAAGAAACAGCAGAAACATAGGGCTATGATTGTCATTAGCAATACTTTTAAGTGAAAACAATGGGGCTTTAGCTCCAGAAGAAGTGGGCAATCTTTCTTACACAATGATGCCAGCAGAAGCCAGAGTTCAAACGGGTGGGTATCCACTTCTCACTCTCACTTTACTTTTTTCAGAGTCATTCTGGCCATACTGAACCCAGTCACTTTGTCTTCACCGGGCACAAAGCCCTGAACTGAAGGAGTGGTCAACACGTCTGCAGTCTCGGAGAGGAACAGAGCTGGGTCTTACTACTTTTTCTTCTCAGGTGGAAGTCCAAAGCCATCAGTGATAGATTGCTAGGAATTCCTACTAGGTTTCAAATTCAACACTAGACAAAAAATAAAGGGTGATAAAACTTGAGTGCTTTATTGGATGTTTTCACTCAACTAGCTTGCTGAAATGCCTGAATATGATGCTGACACTTGAGCTGCGCTTTACAGGTTGTACCTATTGTGTAAAGGGCATCTAAACCAAGATAGACATAACACTGTTTGCAATCTCTTCACAGCAGCCATAGGTGAAAAGCATTGACTAAAGCTAGCTCCACTAGCTAGTGAGGCTCAGGGTAAGTTGTGAAACTGTATCTTTGGGCACGGTCTCTTATCCTGCTAGTCCCATGTCTTGTGTCAGTCATCTCCAGAAGGAACACTTTAACAGCAGAGGTTGATCATCTGACACAGACATCGCCCTGGAGCAGATTAGAGCTGAGCAGGGAAGAAAAACCAAGTTAATTCCACCATCACAAAGGATCTCACTGAACTGATTTCTGTTCCAGTTTTATTTCACTCAGAAACAGATATCCTAAATAAACAAACAGGTCAGTTAGAACAGCAGCATTTATTTTGTGCATTAGTAACCAGTTGCTACAACATGCAATAAGTCAGCTGTAAAACAAAAGGAGAGGTGCCTGAGGACTGGAGGAAAGCCAACGTCACTCCGGCCTTCAAAAAGGGCAAGAAGGAAGACCTGGGAAACTACAGGCCAGTCAGCCTCACCTCCATCCCCGGGAAGGTGATGGAACAGCCCATTCTGGGGATCATCTCTAAGCATGTGGAGGAAAAGGTGGTTACCGGGGGTGGTCAGCATGGATTCACCAAGGGGAAATCATGCCTGACCAATCTGATAGCCTTCTATGATGGCATGACTGGCTGGGTGGATGAGGAGACAGCAGTAGATGTTGTCTACCTCGACTTCAGCAAGGCTTTTGACACCATCTCTCATAACATCCTCATAGGTAAGCTTAGGAAGTGTGGGTTGGATGAGTGGACGGTGAGGTGGGTAGAGAAGTGGCTGAATGGCAGAGCCCAGAGGGTTGTGCGAAGCAGCACAGAGTCTAGTTGGAGGCCTGTAGCTGGTGGTGTGCCGCAGGGGTCAGTACTGGGTCTGGTCTCGTTCAACATATTCATCAATGACCTGGACGAGGGGACAGAGTGCACCCTCAGCAAGTTTGCTGACGATACCAAGCTGGGAGGAGTGGCCGATCCACCAGAAGGCTGCGCAGCCATTCAGTGAGACCTGGAGAGGCTGGAGAGCTGGGCGGAGAGGAACCAAATGAAATTCATCAAGGGCAAGTGTAGGCACCTGCTCCTAGGGAAGAACAACCCCAAGCACCAATACAGGTTAGGGGCTGACCTGCCGGGAAGCAGCTCTGAAGAGAAGGACCCAGGAGTCCTGGTGGAAAACAGGTTCTCCATGAGCCAGCAATGTGCCCTTGTGGCCAAGAAGGCCAGTGGTATCCTGGGGTGTATTAAGAAGAGCGTGGCCAGCAGGTCGAGGGAGTTTATTCTGTGTCCAGTCCTGGGCTCCCAGTTCCAGAAAGACAGGGAAGTACTGGAGAGAGTCCAGAGGAGGGCTGCAGAGATGATGAAGGGACTGGAGCATCTCTCCTGTGAGGAAAGGCTGAGAGAGCTGGGTGTGTTTAGCCTGGAGAAGAGAAGACCGAGAGGGGATCTTACGAATGCTTATAAATACCTAATGGGTGGATGTCAAGACCATGGGCCAGACTCTTTTCAGTGGTGCCCAGCAACAGGACAAGGGGCAATGGGCACAAACTGGGACACAGGAAGTTGCATCTCAATATGAGAAAAAGCCTTTTCTCTGTGAGGGTGACAGAGCACTGGACCAGGCTGCCCAGAGAGGTTGTGGTGTCTCCTTCTCTGGACATACTCAAAACCCGCCTGGACGAGATCCTGTGCAACTTGCTCCAGGTGATCCTGCTCTAGCAGGGGGGTTGGACCAGATGACCTCCAGAGGTCCCTTCCAACCCCCACCATTCTGTGATGCTGTGATTTTGCGACTCTGTGATTCTGTGATTCTGTGTAATGGGCTTTAACTTCTGGTCAGCCGGGGACTGATCAGTCACCTTCTACACTTTTTCTTTTGAGAGCTCTAGAATCTAATGTCCTAGTTCCATCAGGATTGCTTCTACGCCAGAAAGAATATATTCTGCTGAATTTGGGCCACCATCTGCTGGGTAACTGAGAAGTCAAAATATGCCCCAAATCACTTGTTAATCAAGTGAAGGGTGGAAAGGAAATGCGGGGTGATTCTTTCTTTAACTGCTGGATTCTCTTCAGCCACATGCGGGTTTCAAGCATTGCTAATCCAATCTCCTATTCCTATTATCGGGAAGCAGTGATGGTAAAAACCGTGCTGTATTATTTTATATGATGCATTTTTCAAACAGAGCAACAGTTTCCTTGTAGAAGTTTGCTGAACTGATTGCATGAGTGCTATTTCCTACACATACTTGTACTCACAAAACATCATATCTTTTAAATCAAATTTTTTTTCTTCTTGAATGTAATTATAAAATGAAAAAATGCATAATTTAAATTCCCTGTGCTTGTAGAGTGTTTATTTGTTTCTTTGTCGTTCCCCCACCATCACCACCACCCCCCCCCTTAAAATTCTAGATAGTCTGGACAGGACACTTTATATAAATTGGTTGCTATTTCTGCCAAAGACACAATTCTTTTGGAAAACCTTCTGCCATCAAGAGCTAGCTACTCTTTGCACAACTCATTCCAGCTACATATGGCCGGAAATCAGCAGGTAAAAGATAATGTTACTCTAATGGAATGTTTAGCAAATAATTCAGAAAGCAAGCCGAGAAGCAGCTTCTGTCAAAGGCTTTTCTAACGAAGGGTATAAAATAAAACAAAACGGTGTCATAGTAACTTGGTCCCGAAGATGCCTCATGATGGTTTGAATTATAATGAAATGCCGCCAGAAGCCATCAGGCTGTACCCACAGTATTGTTTCACAAGGTGGCACAATTGCTCTTCGTATTACGCACGTCCGTTTTTCCTCGGCCACCAGAGAAGTGGTTCACATCCCCGTGCAGCTGTGAAAGAGCCTGCTTGTCTGCAGTCACAGAAGGCATAAGCAAGGTAGGTAGCCTTTGTGCCCAGCCCAAGGCTTGTTGAAATCGAGCGGCTTTCCAGCCTCTTCGATGGGAATTTAGTCGTTTATCCACCGCGGGTTTATAATTGCTTGTAATTTTCTACGTTATTTTTACAGACGTAAGTTTCTCGAGGACAGCTTACCCTGGGTGCACTGCCCTCCCTTTCTGTCTTTGTTTTGAATTTGACAATTTTTCCGTACCATCATGCGGCAGATGGGACACACTTTCTGGTGTGATATGTTACTACCTGAACCCACTTGGACTGATTTGGGTAGCAGTCTTGTCTGCAGGACTTCACAATCCTACACAGGTTGAGTAGCTCTTTTCGTAAAAGGTGATCTTGAAAAAGCAAGACATACCGTTCATCAGGCATTGCAATTGCAATTTCAAATGGCAACTGCGCCTAGAAAACCAGAGAGGTGATTCTAGTGAGAAATAAGGGAATGCCACGAACAAGGAATATTTGCCCAACTCTCCTTAGCTTCAGTGCTGAAAAAAAATTCCTCAGCTGATCAATGGCAGGTCCTTTGAACACATCCCTTTGAAACAGGCATCTCGGCACAAACATGGCTTGTCATTCATTACTTCTGTGGAAATCTTTCTCTTCGCCAAAAGGTTACCATGGAGCTAACAGAATAATCCAATTAATATCAGTTTTCAGGTGAGGAACTCACCTCCCCCTGTTTGGCACAGAATTGTTAAGTCACACGATTTTCTGATGCCACCAGTGCACGTGAAGGGATGTAGCCATCTCTCAGCAAGCATCATCCGGTGCTGAGCTGACAAAGCAGAAAACATACTCTTCATGATATTGGGTGCCTAGATTATGCATTGTATAGCAAATGTTTTGGAAGGGGAGGAGGAAAGAGGAATCTAGAGTTACAGCTCTTCCATTTTCCAATCCCCTCTGAAAGCTCTCCTGCCAGGCTTTCTAATCCCGTGCGTGATTAGCTGCAGCAGACAAGATATTAAACTTCTCCAGAGAAAGAAGCTCATAATGCTTATCTCTCGTCCGGCTTTTCAGAAATCTTAGTATGATTACTAATAAACTCAGCTAGTAATCAGAACTAGAAGCTGAATTGACACATCCGTAATCCTACCAAGTTCAATGAGACTGCTTCTAAGTTGCCCCGGTTTTGGCTGGGATGGAGTTAATTTTCTTCCTAGCAGTTAATTCTAAAACACAGCACTACGCTGTGTTTTAGAATTAGGATGAGTTGATAACACACTGATATTTTGGTTGTTGCTACGCAATGTTTACACTAAGTCAAGGACTTTTCAGCTTCTCAGCAAGGAGGCTGGTGGTGCACAAGAAGCTGGGAGAGGACACAGCTGACCCAAACTGGCCAAAGAGATATGCCATACCATATGACACCATGCTCAGTATATAACTTGGGGGAAGCTGGCTGGGGCTTTAGATGGTGACTCAGGAACTAGCTGGGCATCACTAGTCTGCAGATGCTGAGCAATTGTGCTGTGCGTCACTTGTTTATTATGTTATCTTTATTATTCTTATTCTCTTCCTTTTCTGTCATATAAAACTGTCTTTATCTCTACCTATGAGTTTTACTTTTTTTTTTCTTTTTCTGAGGCTCTTCCCCATCCCACTGGGATCAGAGGGGGAGTGAGTGAATGGTTGTGTGGTTGTTTTAGCTGGCTGCCAGGTTAAACCATGACAAAAGTAAATACAAAACACATACTGCAGAAGTGTGTTGTCATTAGAATTCTTGATATTTTGCTTTAATGTTTCAGTACAATTCTTTGTATTCTTAATCCAAACTTTGGAAATTAATCTCTAAGAGCAGGAGGGAAACATGACATAATATACAAATTAAAACTTTGTTTTACTAGATTTATATAACAATAGAACAATATTGCTGTAACGTTTAACGCAAAGGGTGAGACTTTTTTCATCCTGACATTTCAAGTTGCATACTAGAAGGACAGTCCATTAGGTGCCTTTGATGTTAAATCTGAGGAAAAGTGATATTTGAGTAAAATTCCTAGCAAATTTGGAAAAAAAGTTTATTATAAACTTGTTAATATCCTCTTCAATTCTTAAAAAAGGTCTACATAAAACAAAACATTGTAGGAAACTCACCAGACCAACACGCCTAGGATCAGATAAAAGACTGCTGGGCTCACCGCTCTCTCCTTCTAATTTTTCCTTTTAAGATGTTGCATGGTTCAGTGACACTACATGGAAAAGGGCGTGTGTATGTTTTTATTGTCACTTTTGTTTTGGCTGACTTATAGTGGAAGATAACTATCCAGTTCTTCCTCTGGGAGCAATAGCTGCTCACCTCTCTAGGCTTCCTGATGTTGCTTTTCTAGGGTTTTCTTCTAAGTGTTTTGGGTTTGTTTTTAATTTAGTTTAGATTTTTATTTAGTCTGTGAGATTTTTCTTTTAAAATGGCTTGAACAACCTGCAGAGGTTTTGGCATCCACTTCTCAAGCAGTACCCTCTGCCTTCACAAAACAACACAACAAAGTATATGCCATGCAGCTTCCTCGCATGCGTTGCTTCAGCCTGCAGATTAGCCAGTAAGGTATTTTTGTACAGAGGATACAGCTATTGCTATTAGAAATTAATCTGGTATTTTACCCTCTTTTGTTTCTTTTGTTTCCCAGAAGAAAAAAAAAAAAAAAAAAAGAGAAAAGAAAAAGATGACTTCTTGTGGCCAGGTTGATAACATGGTGGTGTTACCTTTGGTATTACAGCAATTAGTAAAAGCTATTTCAACAAGAACTTTTTCTGCCTTATGAACATATTTTAAAATTGTGGAAGAAAGCACTACACACGTTCTTTTCCTACTGTAGATACTGTAGGGAAGTTATGTTAAGCAAGAAAGGCTTTTACTTTCAATCTTAATCTTTCTGCATACTGTCGGTGCCCAGAGTACATTGAGAACCAAATGTTTCTGCTGAGGTCTTTAAAAGAGAGATTTTCTGTCATGCTCTTTACAATTGTAGCTACCTCTTTTCCGGCATTGATGTACATGGCTTTCTGTCTTTCCTAATCACATAGGGAGATGCAGCACATTGCTGACTTTCTTTCAAAGGGCAGAAATCACTCGGCTTAATCCTTATGTCTGCCGCTAGAATTGTAGGCAATAAGGTGTGACCAAAATGTTAATTCAGGAAACAACACTGCATTCTCTAGTATCAGAAATGTGCAAGAACCTCTAAGAAACAGACTCCTTCCGCCAACAGTTCCCCTGGGGTGAACAGGTCCTCAATTGCCCTGAAACATTCTCCAGATTCCCCTGCTTACGATTCTTTCAGGAACATTATCCCAAAACACCCAGGCAAGGTCAAAGCACGCTTCTTGGGATGACAGTTGCAGACCGTGCTTCAGATTTGGAAACCTCCAGGTTTTGCAGCATTTTGGAAGAGTCTTTTTCCCTGCAGCCTCTACCAGTGCCTGCATACTGTGGCTCCAGAGAGTGCTTCCCTGCTTCCAGGTGAGAGAGTCTCTGTCAGCACAAGAGTTGCCCATGCACCATACAGTCTCATCCTGTGGCTTCAAAGGAGAGGATGCCATGCCTGTGGACTGGAAGGATGCCACAGTGCTCTCCAGCCACGTGCCTGATCTGATGTCAGGATCAAAGCCTGTGCGGTGAGCTACAAAACATATCTGCGTTACAGGTTAGACGGCAGGAGGGTGCAATGGACCTGCGATGCTGGGAAAGATGCACCCTTCCTAACTTATCTGAGTATTGCCTATGGAGATCAGCCCCTCTGGGGAGAAATCATACACAATCTCCCAAACCTGCTGAAACCACTTGAGACTCTGCCTTCCGTATGAGTCCACAGCTGTTGCAGTACCTGAGGAGGCAGAGAGTAAATACTGCTGTTCTCTACACAGGACCATTTACTATATCCCACATTGTGTTGGGTTTGCGTGGCAAGGTTTTGGTAGTGGGGGAGCTACAGGGGTGGCTTCTGTGAGACGTTGCTAGAAGCTTCCCCTGTGTCTGACAGAGCCGATGCCAGCCGGCTCCAAGACAGACCCACTGCTGGCCAAGGCCGAGCCCATCAGCGCCTCTGTGGTAACATATTTAAGAAGGGAAGAAACAAGTTAGAGAGAGCTTTTGCAGGCAGAGAGAGGAGTGAGAAGATGTAAGAAACTCTGCAGACACCAAGGTCAGTGCAGAAGGAGGGGCAGGAGGTGCTCCAGGTGCTGGAGCAGAGATTCCCCTGCAGCCTGTGGTGAAGACCATGGTGAAGCAGGCTGTCCCCCTGCAGCCCATGGAGGAAGGATGAGGGGGTGTAGAGATTCCACCAGCAGCCCGTGGAGGACCCCATGCCAGAGCATCTGGAGGCACCTGAAGGAGGCTGTGGCCCATGGGAAGCCCATGCTGGAGCAAGCTCCTGGCAGGGACCTGTGGCCCCATGGAGAGAGGAGCCCAGGCTGGAGCAGGTTTGCTGGCAGGACTTGTGACCCTGTGGGGGACCCGTGCTGGAGCAGTCTGGTCCTGAAGGTCTGCACCCCATGGGAGAGACCCACGCTGGAGCAGTTCATGAAGGACGGTAGCCCGTGTGAAAGACTCCACGCTGGAGCAGGGGGACGATGAGAGGAGTCCTCCCCCTGAGGATGAAGAAGCAGCAGAGACAACGTGTGATGAACTGACCGTAACCCCCATTCCCCGTCCCCCTGTGTCGCTGAGGGGGGAGGAGGTTGAAGCCGGGAGTGAAGTTGAACCTGGGAAGATGGAAGGGGTGGGGGGAGGTGTTTTAAGATTTGGTTTTATTTCTCGTTCCTCTACTCTGTTTTGCTTAGTAATAAATAAGATGAATTTTCTCTTTAAGTTCAGTCTGTTTTGCTCGTGATGATAATTAGTGAGTGATCTCTTCCTGTCCTTATCTTGACCCACAAGCTTTTCGTTATACTTTTTCTCCCCTGTCTAGCGAAGGAGGGCAGTGATAGAGCGGCTCTGGTGGGCACCTGGCACCCAGCCAGGGTCAACCCACCACACACATATAGGTGGGAGCATGTATGGATTCATAAGAGAGTGTGATTTAGTCTCATTTATTTATATTCTAAGATGAGAGAGAATACTACTACAAAATACAGAAAAAATCAACAGCTTGCAAGAGGAGCAAAATAAAACAGGTTAAATACAATTTACATATAAATTGCCAATGTAAAGTTGTGTCACAATAATTCTTCATAAATAAACGTTGCAAAGGTGAAATCTGAAAGGGTTTTCATAAGCATGGATTTCACAGCCTCGCCTATCACACATATTATTTCAATTTGGCTTTAATCCAAAAATAAATTACAGGACTACGGAGTTCACGTTTATCTTTCATTAAATTGCAGATTGAATATGTTCACTTCACAAGTAAAAGATGGGGTTGGTAACAGCTGATGTTGCAAACTCATCTTGAATCTAAAATTCAGGCTACTGCTGGATTCTCAGAACTGCACATAATTCTGTAAGATATAAAGGATTTGCTTTCAGTAATGCCCGTTGCACTTCACTGATGGCTCTGTGGACAGTAGGGAAGGAGCAAGGTCCTGCAGTCAAATTCCTGCTCCAGTAGCTGTCATTGCTCTGCAAGGAAACAGTGGCAAGACCATGAGTGTGTGAATGTGACTGAATATACAGAAGGAGCTGATCTCTCTTGAAAGAAATGGCAACATTTATGCAAGATCTGGCTAGGTGCAGTGCCCAGGAAAATCAACAGAAAAGGCTTTAATCAAATGCCCTCAGATGGCTGTGAGCCTTAATGGCTTGGAGCAACAATTACTTTCCAAAATCAAACTGTATGTAGAAATGCAAACGGCTATAGTATCAGATGTTGCGATCATGCAGGCACCACATAACAATACCAAGTTTGGCATAAACACCCTCGGGTTTTAGAACACAAGAATAAAAATAAAGACCATTAAACTATTTCTTAGTTAATATACCATTAATGCATATGATTACCCAGATGTACCAATGAATAAATATATGCTGATGAAAACGTTAAAGGACAGTTGGCAGTTGCAACTACTGCTCTGTAAGTGATGTGTATATGCCTCTACAGTAATACTGAATGCCCCAGGGGAATTTCAAGCTTAATGTTTTCAAAAGTTTCCTCTGCAAGACAATTGAAATGTCTTTGTCTTTTGCAGATGGTCACGCTAGCTCTGACATGAGCCATTTTTGTGGGGTTGGGCACATAACGGTCTACCACTTAAAGCCCAATGCTATAAATTTTCTGTGAGCTCACACAACTAAAAGGGAACTATTCCCTGCTTCCTGGTGATATTTTAAAGAACAAAAATGAAAAAGCAGTGAAAAAAGTTTTGTTTTGGCTTCAAAGACTGAGACCCTACCGCAAAATTACGAGACCTGTCTGATCAGTGATACAAAGAGCTCCAGTCCTTTCAATAATGAATATGTCAGACTTGAGTTCTTCCTTTCTTGCATCAAGCAGATCCATTTGTCACCATTTTTTAAGGCTTTTTTGTTTTCTTTTGAAAATGGCATTCATCGCCATCACTCCTTCTTAACTTCCTAACAGAGCTCGAATGGATTGCAGTGGCTGCAACAACATAATTGAAGCCATCCCTAAGGCTGCTTTTTGAGTTCACACAATATGTGTCCAAGATCCTCTTAAAAAGAACACAAAATAGATATCTGAAATTGTTTTCCATCTCTGATATTCTCTGAACCAGTTCTTCATACCTCAAAATCTAAACAAAAAACCTAATTCTACATTAAAGTTGGTTTTGGTCTTCCTTGGGGGAACCACACTTCATATGACTTCCAATCCCACACACATACAAACAAAACTCAGACAGAAAGCTGAGACACTCATCATGCCAACAATCCCTAGTAAATGGCTTCTTAGCTGGCATGGCACTAAGTTGTTTTATCGACAAATACCATAACAGCTACTTGATCTTTGATGTGAGCGCCTAAATTAATGCATATCTTTAATCTTACTATTCCATAAAGCTCTCTGATGGCTCATGGATAACTTGTTGACCTGGCGGTGCTGGTTGACAAGAGGCTGAACACGCGCCAGCAGTGTGCCCAGGTGGCCAAGAAGGCCAACAGCATCCTGGCTTGGATCAGGAATAGCATGGCCAGCAGGAGTAGGGCAGTGATTGTGCCCCTGTACTCAGCTCTGGTGAGGCCGCACCTTGAGTGCTGTGTTCAGTTTTGGGTCCCTCAGTACAAGAAGGACATTGAGGTGCTGGAGCATGTCCAGAGAAGGGCAACAAAGCTGGTGAAGGGTCTAGAGCACGAGTCTTATGAGGAGCAGCTGAGGGAACTGGGGTTGTTTAGCCTGGAGAAGAGGACGCTGAGGGGAGACATTATTTCTCTGTACAATTACCTCAAAGGAGGTTGTAGTGAGGTGGGTGTTGGTCTCTTCTCCCAAGTAACTAGCAAAAGGACAAGAGGAAATGGTCTCAAGTTGCATCGGGGAGGTTTAGATTAAATATTCGGAAACATTTCTTCACGGAAAGAGTGGTCAGGCATTGGAACGGGCTGCCCAGAGAGGTGGTGGAGTCACCGTCCCTGGAGGTGTTCAAAAAACATGTAAATGTGGCACTTCAGGACATGTTTTAGTAGGCATGGTGGTGTAGGGTCAACGGCTGAACTTGATGATCTTAGAGGCCTTTTCCAACCTTAAGATTCTATGATTCTATGAAGTAAAAGTACTGATTTACATTTAGAAGCACAGGTTCAAAATCATTAATATGGTATTAAGCTTGTCATGCTTACCACGATTATGGAAAGGATGTGTTTGAAATTGTGTCCATTTTACACTTCTTTTTAATATCGAAGTTAATTTTATTAAGCCTAAACACATTGAAACATAACTCAAAATATAGTTTCCCCTTGGAATGAATCTTCACACTTGAAGGGGCTACAGTGAAGAGAGACATTATGAAATTCACTGTTTGTGACTCACATATTTACACAGAACCACAGAATGGTGGGGCTTGGAAGGGACCTCTAGAGATCATCTAGTCCAATCCCCCTGCTAAAGCAGAATCACCTGGAGCAGGTTACACAGGATAGCACCCAGGCGAGTTTTGAATCTCACCAGAGAAGGAGACTCCACAACCTCTCTGGGCAGCCTGGACCAGTGCTCAGTCATCCTAACAGTAAAGAAGTTTTTTCTCATGTTCAGATTGATCTCGTCCAGGCGGGTTTTGAGTATGTCCAGAGAAGGAGACACCACAACCTCTCTGGGCAGCCTGGTCCAGTGCTCTGTCACCCTCACAGAGAAAAGGCTTTTTCTCATATTGAGATGCAACTTCCTGTGTCCCAGTTTGTGCCCATTGCCCCTTGTCCTGTTGCTGGGCACCACTGAAAAGAGTCTGGCCCATGGTCTTGACATCCACCCATTAGGTATTTATAAGCATTCGTAAGATCCCCTCTCGGTCTTCTCTTCTCCAGGCTAAACACACCCAGCTCTCTCAGCCTTTCCTCACAGGAGAGACGCTCCAGTCCCGTCATCATCTCTGCAGCCCTCCGCTGGACTCTCTCCAGTACTTCCCTGTCTTTCTCGAACTGGGGAGCCCAGAACTGGACACAGAACTCCAGATCTGGCCTCACCAGGGCAGGGCAGAGCAGATGGGGAGGATAACCTCACTCGACCTGCTGGCCACGCTCTTCTTAATACACCCCAGGATACCACTGGCTTTCTTGGCCACAAGGGCACATTGCTGGCTCATGGAGAACCTATTGTCCAACAGGACTCCCAGGTCCTTCTCTGCAGAGCTGCTTCCCACCAGGTCAACCTCTAACATCTACTGGTGCTTGGGATTACTTCTCCCTAGGTGCAGGAGCCTACACTTGCCCTCGTTGAATTTCATTTGGTTCCTCTCCGCCCAGCTCTCCAGCCTCTCCAGGTCTTGCGGAATGGCTGCGCAGCCTTCTGGTGGATCGGCCACTGCTCCCAGCTTAGTATCGTCAGTAAACGTCTGTCCGGGCCACTAATGAATATGTTGAATAAGACCAGAGCCAGTATTGACCCCTGGGGCACACCACTAGCTGCAGGCCTCAAACTAAAGTCTGCACTGCTTATCACAAGCCCAATTAAAATGAAATGGCCAATCAATACAACCAAACAATGTATGCTATTTAAAAAGGTCATGGAAAAGTTAGATATTTTCATATGTCTTTTACAAGGCTCCACTCTGATTAAAAACAATATTTAAGCTACTGACTTACATCATTCAGCCTTTCTCAAACTTAAGCCGCATTTCTTTTTTTCTCTCTGCTTTTGGTATATGAATGCCAAAACCTCAATTTTTCTAAATATCTTGGGAAGGTCTAGTGCCATAACTTTATTGTTGTACAGTGCTAGAAATGATGAAAACAACCCTTTTTTTCCCCCACTATTTTCTCTTCAAATAAGTTCCTGTCTTGGTCCATAGTTATTTTTTGTAGAGGGTAAATGTACTTAAAGGAACATGCCTCTTACTGCACAGGTAGTTGTGTGGCAGGCTGTATTTGTACAGCAGAGTCATCCAAACTTGCAAAAGATAAAACTGGTGTGATGACACTTCACTCAAACAATTCTGAACTTGGACAGACCTCCCTAGCTCTGGACAGCATCGTAGATTGTTTACTGGCCCGAGTCAGCATCTTAGAGTCCTTTTGGTACAAACCAAATTAGCTCCTACACACAATCTGCTGTCCAGTCAACATAATCCCACAAATTCTAAAACTGTAGATCGTCATGATGTCAAATTATATAACAGTATTCCTGAGCATTTAATAGGAAAGAAATGAACACATCGTAGAGGTGACAATGTTCTGCTGAGATGTACAGACTTAACACTCTTACTGCCAGTAACGTTTAAAAGAATAGAAAAAAGGCTGTTATTTTCTTTTGATTATTAAAGAATTAAAATTACTGAATAGGATTATTATCAAAGTGTTCAAATTACAAATGTAAAATATTTAATTTGCCTTCCCTAAAGGTCTGGTCACAGTGAAGAAAACAGAGAAATACACATGATGAGGCCACTAAGTAATCAAGCAGAGTACACGTCTTTCCTTTCTCAAGGAATACAAAGAGCTGGTATCCAGAGACTGTGCAAACCAGCATCAGTGGCCTACAATACTCCGCTCCTACTTTTTACTCGTTTTACCAGACTACGTTACTCCTTACAGCCCTATCACTACTCGGGATACAAGCTGATAACCATAACACTTTTTTTTCCGTTTTCAACATTTTGCCTCTGCAGATCAGATTTTTTGGTCAGGAGAACAAACAGACAGGGCATTGGATTAGTCACCTTCTGCACACAGACCTGAATGACCACGCTGAAATCCACTGGCCAAATCAATCCATCCTCCTTTAGAAGTTTGTCAGAGACTGGCAATTGCCATTACAAGAGCAAAACTATTTTTAGCAGACATTTCAGAAGAAATTTGCTTCCTGGAAATGCAGAGAAACCACACTGAATTATCTTTACCAAATACAAACATTACAGTTCCCATTCAAAGAATGTAAGCTATGAATTTGCATTGTCTTTCCATGTGCTGTAGCTAGACAGCTCATGAAGCACAAGCCCAGCGTATTAATAACAAAACCCCTCCAAATTCTCAAAACACTTGCCATGAATTAGGTACGCCACTCTTCACCAGACGCTAACTGGACACGGAGCCATCACTTGTACCCATTAGGTCCAGCAGTCCCAGCATTTTTCAGCCTACTTAGTGCTCTGTTCATCCAGCTTATACTTCTTCAGCTTACCAATGAGAAGAACATGGGAGCACCAACCTCTTCTAAAGTGAAAGTATTCTCAGTCCACCACTCGCCCCTCATCCTCAAAGCCTGTCATTTCATCTTAAGAGGCAGTAGGGCTGGTCAGGAGTTGCTTGCCTCAATACCATCAACTCTTCTTGATTACCTTCCTTCCCTTTGCACGTTTTCCTTGCTATTTGCCTGTTGCAGGGAACGTGCTGCAGTCGTCCCTGAGGATTTGCGCTGTCCGAGGAGGGTGCAACATCCTACTCATCCCAACACAGCTGGAGAACTCCTTCCTGCTCTGCACACCTTGGTAAATTCAGTCATCTCCCTTTTTTGTACCTTCTATATTTAGCACATCTAAGCATAGCACAGAGGTCCCAAGCCTACTGAAAGCCTCCAAAACACTACTTTAGACTAAAGGAAAGGAAAAAAATTCATCCAGGGGAGACATTTCAGGCTCGCTTTCAAAAAAGGTACTGATTTGCAGGTAAGATACGGAGTATGAAAACTAAAGGTTATTACTAGGATGGTGGTGACATCTTTCTGAGTGTGTGCTCAGAAAGCTATTCTGAAGTGAGTTTGCTTTTCTACTTCTGTACCGCACAGGACACAGTCTGCAAAAACAGGCAACTTGCCCAGACAGCGGAACCTCAGCTTTAGCTCACGCTTGCAGAAGTTGCTCTAACCTGCCGCATATTGAAACCTGAGCTGCTTTGCAGTAAGCTTACTGACGATAACTGTTGGTAGAGGTGAAGCCAGAGGACACATTCTCAACTGGAAATCTGCATAAAGGAACGGTATGCGGCATAAGATACATACTGCATTAAAAATAAGACACAGTGTCCCCAAAAATCACCAAGTAGAATCAAAAATTGCCTGAAGTTCGATAATGAGGCAAAACAGTAAAATTGACTGAATAAACAGGATCACATTTTCCAGTCCTTTCATTTCCTCTATGGTAATTTTCCATAGGAAGAGAACAAATCAGCTGAAAACAAACAATTATTTCAAGCCAGAGGGGAAGCATCCAAAGCAGCAGATAACCCCCACGAATTTGAAAAACCCTGGGTTCCAGCCCCACACTGCTCCCCAGAGCCCCGGAAGCCTGTTTGAACTGGCAGGAGCCAGAGCCTCTGCACAGAGAGATGCTCTTGACTTGGACGGTGCATTCGGACTATGGAAAAAGAGCTCTGCTTTCATCCGATGCCTAAAAAGCAAGAGCACCAGGAAAACCTGGGCCTACCAGGTATTACATGGGGGCTACGCAGTAGCACTTCTGCCTAGAAATGGTTGCCGTAAGGTGATCAGGAGTCACTCGGGCTGCAAGTTCAGACTTCTTTTTTCCCCCTGCTGCCCTTTTAAACTGGACCCACACCATGAAATTTTACAGAAGAAAAGATTTGGTTCCTAAGTGGAGGCAGACCTATTAGAACGGACACCCTCAGCTCTGTCTGACCTAACTGGGCAAGCAACCGGGTGCTACAACCGGGTGTTTCAATCCAGCACTCGACAAGTAGACAAGAGACGCGTGTGCATTCTGGAAGTGAAGAAGATGAACAACATCATCAGCCTACCGCACAGACTCTGACGTGACTTCTTCTTGTTGCTGCTAATAGTGAAAGGCTGGGGACTTACAGTCCCAAGAATTTACAGACCAAGAACGCCTGAGTGACAACACTAATCCATTAAGCTGGAAAAAACAGAACAACAAAGAGGAAAACAGCAGCAGTGGCAAATCACTTTAAACAATACCTGCACACATTTAAAGTGACTCCCACACTTCCCTTTCATTCACGGATCATTGCTTTTTTGTACAGCTCTATTCATCTTGTGCTGATTTGGGTGCCCAGCACCTCTGCTGTAAAAATAATAAAAAATAAAAACATTAACACCCCGCCCCCCAAAATAAACTAAACCTGGAGGGCTGTAAAGAAATGCCCAATTTGTTAAAGAGACTCAGGGAGGACTTTTTGTTACTAAAACCACAATCGACTAAACCCTTCATTCAAGTTTCCTTTATGTCAGGTGTAAACCCTTAATAAACTGGCTCTTCTAAAGAAAAAGAGCACAGTAGCTACTCCTGCCAAACACAGATCAGGGCTTAACCAGTGGAGCTTTAATTTCACTCAGAACATCCCATCTCCATTACCATGATGTTTGAAACTGACTGCCTTTTGACGTTATTAGCACTGAATAGTCCTTCCACCTTATCCTTTCTTCACCTACTTACGAGAGCCCCAAATGGATCTCCTCTGCTGGCAGCAAGACACGCACAGTCACGCAAAAGCCTCCCCCTGTTTCCAACTCTAACACCATTTGGTCAAAAGCCCTCAGCTTCACGGCCCTGCCCCAAAGCTCTACATTTCACCCCACACTAGACATACTTGGGTTTTATCCCTTCCTAGGGGACCGCATTTCTTCCTTACTTTCTGCTTTCCTCTTTCAAGCTCTCACTTTGTCACATCCTTCTCCCCTCCATGGGACAAGACGGCGAGACACTTCCACGGAGTTCTTCTTTCTCTCTCTCAAGAGATTTTCAAGTGAGCATCCACTCGGGTACCCTCATTCTGCCTACTAACAACATCTCACAGTCTCGCCTTCCGTCTCCTCGCCTTCTGTCTTCAGCGCTGATCATGCGGACGTGCAAGCTGCAGATGTCATGTTCCCACCCCTCCCCGCTCTTCACCGCTGCAGGGCTTTGCCGGCACCGTGTCACCCGCTGGGTCAGGGCCTTGTCCTCTGAACTCTTTGGAAACAACAGCGTTCCTTGCATCTTGGCTACAATTCCATTTTTCAGCGGCATAGAGAACAACCTCTGCTAGTGGGAAATTCACTTGCAAAGACAGCTTCCGCTCTGAAAATTCCTGTGCGAGCTTCTAAATCATCCAAAAGACAGTGCCTGCCACTTTAATGACTATTTATTTCTAAACCGATCGGTTTGCTAAAATAGATTATTATGTAATGACATATTGCACAGGTTTTTGCAGAAAAAATTACTTTATTCTTTTGCTCAAGAAGAATCTGCTTATTTCTGCAGGCATACACGTGTGTCTGTATATAAACACACAATATAGTAACTGATGTGATCTGTATTCCAAGGCAACTAATTGGGTTTGTTCATCCCTTGAGTGTGTACCTCCTCCTAAAGCTTTGGAAAAAAGGTTTTAACGAATTTGTCCCTCTACCTACATTTCAGAAACACTTTACAAAACGGTTATAGAAACTCTGCAGCCAACCCAACGGCGTGCACTAGCAGTTCACAATCCAAACAGCCTGTTGAGCTTTGCCTACTATCGATTTGCTTAAACTGCTCACTGTGCACGCATGTAGTGAAAGAAAAGTCACCAGCATGAAGGTCGTAAACCATCTGAACACCAAAAGATTTTAGAATTACTTGTGTTGGATAGAAGTCCAAGGTGTTCAGCTCTCCTACAGGCAAAGGCTGTCCAGTAGCTTAACACGGGATCTCTTTGTGTCATTAGCTGCCAGGACCACAACTTGGTACCTTCTATAGAGACAGCATCTCAACAAGCACTACCCCGAGAGCCCCCTTTTCACTATAGTCCAGAGGCATTCGCTGAGTGGGGATTCAGGAAAGTGAGAACTGCACCGGGTATTGCCAAGATAATTTCTTTCAAACACCAAAGCTCTTCTGCCATAAGTCTCCCATCCAACTCACGTTGTGAACTAACCACATTTAACTGATTAAATCTGAAAGATTTAGAACGCGGAACATGGCTGCAGGCATTCCAGGAGAAACTCTAGGAAAACACACGTTACCATGCTGAAAGCGTTTTTAGTGCTGGGCGATTTCGTCGTCTAGAGAACATTGATGGTACGAATGCGTATGGAATTATTAAACGTTGAAAATGCTCTCTAAAAGCACGTGGAGCAAGATAGGAGAGGGGACAAACTTTCCCGGGGTGAGGACTGACTGCACTTAACCAAACCCTTTGGTGAGCTTTCCTGCTACCACGCGGGTTTGTGTTAGCTGAGAGCAAAGCACAAAAAAGCCGCTACAGCCTCTGCCAAACTCCACGGCTGCATCTCTCCTGCCAGCCAAAGGTTTCCCGTCACAGCTATAAGAAAAGGGTATAAAAAGACAGAGGTTTTGATCCGAGCAAAGAGAGAAGGTGACTGATTCCAGCTCAGCTCACACCACCTGTCATGGGCAGCAGCTTTAACCCCTGCGTGCACACTGGCCTCCCCAGAGCTTCCTCAAGGGTTTTCTGGCTCCTCTCATCCCTGGAATGATGCCCAAAGGGCACCAAAACCACATTTTTCCATACCTAAGGATGTAGCAGCATGCAATGCAGGTCACTGCAAGGAGACTCTGGAGGCAGCTTTAGGCCTACAACTTGCATTAATTTATTTCCTTAGGAAAAGTTGAGTTCTGCAAAAGTTGACATCTCTCTTCCAAGAAAGCTCCCAGAGCTGGCAGCAGCAGACTGCTTGTACGCTGCAAAGACAGAGATGTTTGTTTCATATTAGTTGCAGGACTGGTGCCAACCTCCAGACACAGGCATGATCAAAACTCCTTAAGGAATATAGGTACACATGAGATTTAACACACATACGTTTACTACTTATTACTGAGGTGGAAAAGCTCTCAAGAAGCATTAATGCTGGAAATAATCCTCGCATTTGTCGGCATTACGTTTTTAAAAACGTAAAGAAAGAGGTGAATTTCAGTAACTGCAATGATGCACTTTTTCCTGAGGTCAGTTCCCATCTAAGTGTCAGAATGACTCTCCTCTTTCCATGAGTATTCATTCTTCCTGTCCTAGATTACACCACCTACGGTATATAATGGTATATAATTTATGTGCACTTCAAAAAATGCCCACACTGGAGACAAAGGCTAATATATTTCACACGCCCATACATCAGTATTTTTACTAAATACACATTTAAATGAATTTAATGAAACTACTTTAAAAGTCTGCTGCTAAACTTGAAAGGGAGGCATTTATATTACACTTGCGTCATTTTTTAAACAGTAGCTCATCCATTGTCAGCTGAAGAATGATGCGTACTGCCATATAAACAGTGATGTTTGACTTTACTGAAGCTGAAAGAAAGAAAACAGTAATTCTGCTTTTGGTGTACAGGCCTCAGCATTGATTCAAAGACCATCTGAATATAGTGGAAGCCGCTGCCTGATCTTCTGCTTAGTTTCATTTTGCTGGGAAAAAGATCGCTGTTTACACTAGCCAACCCATTACTGCTTACAAAACCAAGTTTTCCCGCACCCAGAAGCGAAGACTGTCCCGCTCAAACCACCAACCATTTATCAGTCCATAGCTCCGCTCTCTCAGAGGAGCAGGCAATAGAAAATGAAAAAAGACAAGCACTCATCACAACAAACCAGCAAAACTACCTGTCGCGGTGGAGATTTTGTTACAGGGCTTTGGTTTAGCAGCAATTTAGGATTTATTAATATTTTTGAGAGTGATCACAGGATTAGGTTGTGTAATTATTAACAGCACTTAATCATCAGCCACTTTAACAAAGCAATTCAATGGCATTTGTTACAATCAAAATAGCGACTCAGTTAAAGACTTGAGGGTGGCGAGTGTCACCCGAAACTTACAGCAGGGTTGCACACACAGATGGAGGTTAAATCAGGTCACACGTACAGGCAGGCAGGCAAACAATCACGAATCAAATTACACACAGACAGACAGACAAATAGTTCTGCACTTAAATACCTCCTTAGAGTGTGTGGATGAAGGCAAATATCAACCTGTTACACACAACAGTGTTGCTGTTTTATTATCTGTACTGATGAAGAGATGCCAAAAACTACTGGACATCTCTCATTACTATGTATTGATCCCCACTGAAGAAAGAACAATAATTACACTACAAAACAGAGAACAATTTTCTCGAAACTGTTTAAAAAATAACAGAGCAACACTGTATGAGTCTATCCTTGTACTAGTCATTAAAGCTTCTCTTCCCATAGAACCGAAACACTTAATCCAGCAACTATTTTTGTTACCTACCTACATGTGGTAGGGATGAAAGGGATGTAATAAGGATGAAAAGTTACTTCGTTTGTACAAGGTAGTATCTAGTCTGCAGAGAAAGACTTATTTTCACCAAGCTGATTAATATAATTATGGCTAAACAGAAACAACTCAATAAAAATCAACAAGAAAAGCACAAATCCCTTCCTTCCCCAACCCAGGGCGTCACATTTTATCTTCTTTCAAGCTTGAAAGAACACAAAGTGTACCTACACTGAAGGTAACATGGATATTAAAACTGGTGAAACCATCAGCTGGTTTGTTTTCATTGGCCACTCCACAGATTTATGGCAGAACCTCCAAATAAATCTTTTCAAAGGCCATTTCCAAGGAAAACAGTAGGTCTCCAAATGTCGTTTCGCAATGGAAAATTAGCACTGAAGTGAGGTACTAAAATGATGAGTTTAGTACTAAGCCAAACATTCCAATTAGCAAGGGCAAAGTTGTTTTAAAATGAGATGAGCGGGAAGCTCCTGCAGTTCTGGACTTACCTGCAGGAATGCTACTACCGAAGCGTATTTTTGGACACTGAAGTAGGTATCACCAATGCTTAGAAGTAAGAAAAATTTGAGAGGTCCTTTTTAATCAAGTCAATAACTAACCTACACTCAGGAACATATTTTAACATGGTTGTTCCGAGGGCCTCAGTTCAATTTTTCCCCTTCTGAACTAATGAACTATTACCAGCATTGTATCAGCAGCATACACCACTAACAGACATACTATTCAGATCAATGTGGGAGCGTAAATGGTTTCACATTCCTCAATGCACTAACAAAACACAGTCAGTAGGCGAATACTTTAGAAGGTAACTGGCATCTTTAGTAAAGACAGAATAGCGCAACACTAGATTTGCACATGGGAGTGAGGTTCCTGCAAGCCCACATAGGTCTAGGCACAGCAATTGTTATCGTAATGATCAGTCTCCAGAAACAGCTGGTAACAAGTTAATGACATGAATGTAATAGTCTTTATGACTATTCAACGCTCAAAGTGGAGCAAAAAGGCAAATGTCAATACATTGCATGACTCCTAAAATACACACACACCACCATCCCCACACATATATACACATCTACACACATACACAGAGAACACTGGCACCACATCCTTTTTAATGCACAAACTCATGAAAGAAGTCTTACTTGCGAGGATGCAACTCCCAGTCATGAACAGCTTATTTGTAGTAGCTGTTTTCTAACACGCCAAACTCAACAAAGTCAATCTGTTATTCCAACCTACCTTCTTCCAGCATTTCCCTCTCCTGCTTCTAGCATTTTGTGTAGCTAAAATAATAAAGCCACTGCTGTTCAAAATACTTTTCCAGTGACAAGTTAGGAAGCTCAGGCTGGGCTGGAAGAGTTGATAAGCATACTGAAGAAAGACCAGCCCTTACTCATTCAAGGCTCTCTGACCCATAAAGACCAGACATTTCTTACATCCCTCTACCATGACAGAGTTGTCATCTTCAAGTACACATTAAGAACAGAGTCTGAAGGTATGTTTATTCTTGGGTTTAGCACAGTAAAAACTCAGGCTAACAGGTTTGGAAGAGGGAAGTGAGCACCAACTTACCATGCCCAGGATGGAGGAAAGCCCAATGCATAGTTTCTGTACAGAATTCTTTCTTGAAGGTACAAACAATAATCAATTTTTGTAAAGACATAACAGACATGGTCTACAACTCCAAGCAAACCCCAAGCATCAAAAGCCACAAAAGAAATATACATACTTACACCACCCTCCTGGATACACTAATACTACATTTCCCAAAATTACCACAGCCAAATATTAAGAAAAAATACTTTTAATTGCTTGACAATATTTTCTATTACAGTTAGTTATTACCCTCACTTAGGTGCAATTATTTCCCCTTACCACATGGAGAAAAATATCTTCAATCACAAAAATTTAGAGTGGAAGAAAAGAAGAATCCAAAATACTAGCGCCTGCTTTTGTTCATTCTAGCAGGATAGATTTATACCTATAAAATTGTTTTAAAACAACAATTAAAATATCAATAGCACATAACAAAACTGTTTCATTTGCCGAGTTAAGCACTCTCCTAAAAGGTATGTCGTCACCTACATCTGTTCCAGTTAATTCCCTGACTTCTGGAACTGAGTCCTCATGCACTTCACGCACTTCAGAAAAGTTTGCACAAAGTTGATAAAAAATGACAGAAAAAGTCACTGTGTTTTATCATGATCAACAATAGGAAGCTGTGCAATTCTGGCAGGGTGAGAGCTGGTCCATCAGAGAGTCCCCTTTGGTGATAAAAAGTTATTATGATAATAAATGTGCTACAGTCTATAGCTAGAAAGAAAATGCTTTCAAGGAAAATAGCCAAAAAACTACGTTAAATTGAAGCTTGAAGCCAAAATGTACATACATACAGAAGAGAAATGCACAGATATAACTATGAAGAGACATGAAGAACAAGCTGAAAGCTAAATTCTTAAGCTTTACAGGAGAGATATTGCAGTAAATACCTGGAAGCACAGCTTAAAAGCTCCAAAGGACCTTCACTCATGCCCCTGGGAGCTTGGTTATCAACTAGGCACAAGCTTTAAACATATGCATATGTACGTACAAATACACAGCTCCATGCACACAGATTTACAGTGTATGCCTCGTGTAGCTGTTAAGGCCACACAGACTTCCACGGCATTGCGGCCACGTGTACAACTAAAGAAATGCTGCATTTCTCTGGTACAGCTGCTTCCATGCCATGAGGAGCTTGTTCACACACGCTGCACTCAGAAAGAGCCCAGTGAACAAACACCTCCCTGAGACCAGCAAATGCAGAGTCAGAAGGAGCATCGTCCCTGGCGATCAAGTTAACATCCTTCAGATGTTCATTTGCCCTTGAATGCTTGTAAAAAAATAATAAGAAAGAAACAAAAAGCAAAAATGTTTAGGGACTCAAATGCACCATAAAGCAGTCTTTAAAAATATAAAATCCTTCCAAGTATCAAGTGCACAAAAAAACAAGGCACAAAATGACAATCCTATCTGAAAATTATTAAAAGGAATACTTCCAAGTTTCTAAATCAAATATTTTATCACAAACTAAATATTAAAGAACCAAAACCAAGCAAACAAACCATCTGTCCAGTCAGTAGCTCAGGTTTTAATCTTCAGTATTCTAACTGCCTGGTTAAACCAGCACATTCCAGAAGAGACTTCAGACTTTTTTTTCTTTTTTCTTTTTTCTTTTTTTTTATTTTCAAATGTTCTCAGAGGTTACTTTACTGAAGGTAAAACTTCAACCAATGTGGAAAACAACTTTGGAAAATTTGTCTTGAAAGCACTAAATAAAAAATAAATGAAAAGGTAACCTTCCCTTTCCTAGGCTCGTTTCAAGACTAAGTCATACATAAAGCAGCATTCAAGAAGCCTGTATCAGTTACAAGGCTGCTTATCATCCTCCAGATTTCCTAAAATTATACCCCTAGTTTAAGATGTTCTTTGTTTCCTAAAGTATACATATGATTTAAAAGACTTCTTAAAAGCAGGCCAAAAATCTTGTCTTAGTGTGATACTCAGGAAGCCAAAAATACTGCAGCCGGGGTGGGACTACACATTTACTTGCTGCCCAGTTTCAAATGTGTACTAAAGAATAAACAACCTGGGCACTCACCTTGAGCTTAAATCATCAGCCCACACTGGTCAGATGGAATAAACTCCTCAAAGCGTAGCAGTTCTTGCTACATTTTAAATAATGTATGTATTCTTTGAATACTTCATGTTATATAATGAAATCCAATCAGTAAATAAAAGCATATTTTAGAGAATGCGTCAGAGCAGCATATACTGACAATGGCTTAATACATGTCATACCTTCTCACATAAGAACTGAAGATAGGTGGAAACTAGTTTGGTAATGAGAGCCACAGAATAAATAGTAATAAATAAATAAAGTCCGAGGACTAGCTGCACTTCACCCCTATTTGTCTGCTTCCAGAAAACTCCCAAGAAACATACAGAATTGGAGGAGAGCTTGAAAGCTTATTCTTCTAAAAAAAGAAACATATCCTATCTTTGATACCCAGTGAAATACCACGGTAAATAGAAGTACATCTAATTAGCACCTATTTCAAGTAATTTCTGTAACTCTCCTTGTTTACAACTTCCAGCTTCACTCTTTGTGAGCATTTTCCATTTCAGTAGAAGCACATCATTTGATCTCATCAAAAGACATGAATCTGGCAAGTGAAAGTCAGGAAAAAGTTATCTCTGGGAGATTTCTAAGTCAGGACAAGAAGAGATACAAAGAACAGCCCAGGAAAAGGAACAAAATCCGTCAGCTCTGGGCGTTGGGAGGGAACAGGAGGAAACAACCTGTGGACTGTCAGTGTCTTTGAGAAGACTATACACACTTGGAGCGCCTCTGTACTATTTGCTTTACCTGGTAACCTGCAACGAACACTTCATCTTCAGAAAGGCTCAAGCAGGACAGTTTAACAAAACATTTTCTCAAAGTATGACCAATAACCACAATGAAATCTGTACACGTGAAAGGGAAATTTATTTCTGAACACCTAGGAAAGACAAAATTTTGAAAATAAAGATAATTCTGTGAGTATCTATAGAAACTAATGTTTCGCATGTGGTTTGGTTTACTTGATTTTAAGGTAAAGGATCGAAAACTATTTCAGGGTAAACACTAAAAAACATTAGGGTTTCATTGTGCTTTGTTTCAGGGATTCACTTAAAGCACTGAATCCACTGTTGACCCTAAAGCCAACAAGTTCTTCACCTGTAAGTCTCTTTTGAAAAATCAAGCTTACTCCTTGTCTAACGTGACAGGCACTGTCAAGAATGATGATGTGAGGGGTTTAAATGAGATGACTCTTACAACAGTTGTGCCACAATTGTGTCATCTCATGTCAAACTGTTTTTAAACACACTTGACCAGCCAGCCTTCTGCACTAGACTTCTATGGACATACCACCTCCAATATAGCAATTGCACAAAAGTCTGGAGAAAACATTTCCAATAAAATGAGAGCAAACATGAGAAGAAAGTGAACATGGTTAGGTCTAAATTTCCATGTAGGTTGAGAGATGGTTCATGGTACCCATATGCAGAATTAAAGACATATTTTTAATAATTTAAGAACTTTTCCTAAGGTTTTCCTTTTGCTTGTCTGTGGGATGCTTTGGTAATTCAAACAAGAGCTTATTCTTAAAGAGGAAAACCTTTGAAATATTTGCTTTAAGAACATACAAACATGCAACGCAGACCAGAAAGCTGTTAGCTAGCCCACACAGTCCTGCACATAAACAGCTGCTGGCATCTTAGAGGAAAGTGCGTTAAGAGGAAGGTGTATCCACACTTTCTTTACATCATGGACATGCAAACACATCCCCAGAGTCCTCCTGCACCTCGTGAACTCAGCACCAGGAGTCAGAATTACACAGCTGTCAAACTCCAAATAGGCACAAGCAGTATTTCCTCTTGGGGCACCCAATCTGCAAATAAGCCAGAAACCTATGACAAGCTGACTCTCAGTCAGGCTGAGAAACACCCCCCTAGCTCTTGGCTCCACAGCTAAGATGCCATCATGCCAGGGACCACAGCCACGGGCTTGTGTGTGCTGGTGCACACCTCCACGGTAGCTGTGGGAATACCTTCACAATAAAAGCCCCCAAACAAGGTATCTCCAACTCTTGCAGTCCTGCTGAGCCACATGGGGAAACACTTAAGACCCTCAATAACATGTAAGTACCAGAGACAACTCTATTTCCTCACCACAAACTTCCTCAACTCCCAGCCAAGCTCATCTTGCAGGACGTATGGGGTATGGCTGAGATGGAGTTAATTTCACCACAGCAGCCCTCCTGGTGCCGTGCTGTGTATTGGTAGCTAGCAAGGTGTTGATAACACACTGGTGTTTTGGCTACTGCTGAGCAGTGCCAGCACACATCAAGGCTGTCTCTCCAACATTTCTTCCCCTCCTCAGCAGTAAGCTGGGGGTGGGCAAGCTCCTGGGAGGGGACAAAGCCAGGACAGCTGACCCAAACTGACCAAAGGGATATTCCATACCATATGACATCTGCTCAGCAATAAGAAGCTGAGAGGGGGAGGAACTGGGGGCATTCGGCTTTTTACATTTGTCTTCCAGAGCAACTGCTACGCATACTGAAGCCCTGCTTCCCGGGAAGTGGCCAGCATTGCCTGCTGATGGGAAGCAGAGAATAATCTTTTGCTTCTGCTTTGCTCCCAAGTGCAGCCTTTTGGTTTTGCTGCATTAAACTGCCTTTATCTTGACCCACAAGTTTGGGGTTGTTTTTTTCTATCTCATTTTTCTCCCCTCCCTGTCCAGCTGAGGAGGGCAGTGATAGAGCAGCTTGGGTCAACCCACCACACAGGATGAAGAAGGGGCAAGAAGACAAGGAGTCCCCAAGGACCCCAGGGCAGTCTCCCCAAATTCCCGGCGTAAAAGAGCAAATGAATAACAGGAGGTTACTTACAAAGCCAGAGAAAGAGCAAGGAGTCTGCACAGTACAGCACAACAGCTCAGATGAGACCAGAGCCGCATAGGGCAAGAGTAATGAGCCAACTTTAGCACCACAGTTACTGCAATAGGATATGCACTTAACGACTTGCATTTTATTCGGTATCCTGTACACACAGAAATACTATACTACAATGGTACGGAAATAGAACTCACTTTTCTAACCAACTGAGAATCGTTTTGAAGTAAAAAAGCTTCGTAACTACCTTTAACGTTGCTGTGATCAGACAACTCTTAAAAACAAATAGCTAAGAGAGCACATCCCATGTCAGTAACTGGCCATTTATGCAAACGGTTCTGAGGCCTCTGTGACCATCCTGTTCCTCTCCAGATACCCTCAGAGACCCCTGCTACAATCTTAATCATCCACTCTTCCATGCATTTCTATTCTAGGGTTACTGATAGCTCGCTCTATGCTTTTCGAAAATGATGGCTGCATTTATGTAACTACCTAATGAAGCTGACCAAAACCAAGAGCTTAAGTGGGGGTGGGTACTGCTGCTTCAAGACTGACCATTCCAGTACCCAAATGAGCAAAATGCCATCTGGCCATCATCAAAGGCCAATACACCTCTAATGCTTCTGTTTGGTGGAGTGTTCTAGTCAAAGCTGAGTTGTGATCCACCAACATCTTCACCAAAGATAAAGACAAAACCTCAAATGAAAAAAATAAAATTATTATTAATTTTAAATTACTATTATTAATATTATCTGTATTTTTAAAGAAAATGTTATAGTGATGAGACTGTATTCTATGGTTGTCACAGACTTGTGACAAACCCAAAAAGGAAAACACAATGGGAAAACAGATACAAACGTTAATGTGGACTGCTGGTATGTACAAAGTGCACTATTTTCTTTCAATATCAACGTACATATTACCAAAAGATCAAAAGTATATGGGGTGTTTTGCATGAATGTAGTTTTTTGCATGAATGTAGTTTTTAAGTTTAAAATGCATGTAGTGGGTGTTGGACTTGATGATCCTTATAGGTGCCTTCTGATTTGAGATATTTTGATTCTATGATATTTTCCACCAGAGAAAGGGAAAAAAGGCTACAAAAAGAAAAGCTTTACAAACTTAACATTAGAACAAATGTCCCAAATACACTGAGGAATGATCTTTAAATCTTTTTTATGCTGCATTTGTCATTTTGCATTTTCTGAAGAGAAACCTTCTCTGACAGTCGGTATTTATACCCTGACAATGTTTGATATCTGCTTGAATTGTTATAGCCACTTAATTCATGTGTTGCATTTTAGTTTGGCCTTTTGTGAAACAACACTATTTTATCTGTTATAAACTTAGGTTACAAATTACAAAATGGTCTTCTAGACCCATAAACATAATTCCAAAAAAAAAAAAAAAAAAAAGCGTCAGGGGGACAAATAAAGCAATCAGCCTTTTTCCAAATGGCCCTCTGTAGGCAAGTCCCTCCTAAACAGCAAAGCGAGGTACAACACAGCATCTCAGGTTTTTAACTATATTTGTGCTTCCAAAGAATAAAATTAGTATGAGTCACTAAAATCAAGCTAATCTCTTCATTCATTTAAAGAAAAATGTTTCAAGGATTTAAAATTAGTGGAAGAGAAGGTGCTAACTTGAAGTACGGATTTGGAAAGCACAAAAGCAAAAGGCCCTTTTTAATCTCTACTCTTACTGATTTGGGGAAGCAGAAGTTGCTAACACCTCTCAAAACCAAAAAGGCATTTTGCAGAAATATTTTAGCCAAATTTCTCAGGTTTATTACACCTTAATCATTACAGCATCATCAAAACTGGAGGATAAATTAAGATATACTTAAAAAACATATCAGAACAAGGATGGATCTCCTGTAGAAAGAAAATCATCCACTCAAAATACAACACTTCTAGCTGATAATTCCTCATGGAGCAAGGAACTAGATTTAGGCTGCAGTTCAGTGTTGCTTCCAGCCAATTTGAAGGTAAGCTGCTGCCAAGACAGGCAGTTTGGCACTCTCTTGCCCCTTCATTCCTGGATGAACGTGACCACCTCTTCGTTCTTCTGATGCTTGTGCTCAGCAAAGCTTTGCCGTGAGTGCTGATTCAGCTGAAGAAAACACTCTTGGTCAGGTCCAGGTTACAAGTGGATCCCACCCCTGCCCCAGCTCACCACAGGGCTGCACAAGTCCTGCAGAACAGGACAGCAACCGAAAGGAGCAACTACCCTTCAGCCAAAGCCCATATTTACGTCGGCTTAGAGCAACTGTCAAACTGCAGCCCGAGGGCAGGTTTTTATCTCCTCCATTCTGCACAACTGCTCTAAAACCCCTGTTATTAGATTCACTCGCTCAGAAATCCAATGACTAATTCTTTATTCAAAGTGGAGAAGCTCCATCAGCAGAGACCAGGAGGGACTCATCACCTCAGCCATAAGTCATTTCGTATGTGGGAGACCCAGCCTTTAGCCCCGGCCTCAAATCTGGCAGAACAAGAATTAAACTCTGGAAAGCATCAAGAACAAGAGTGGCTCATTGCAGACTTGTACACCTCTTCTTTTCCTATTCATTCTGACAAAAAAAAGTCAAAGTTGTAACCCTCTCCTTGCCAGCAAGCATATTACACATATAAACTAGCGCAGCTTACCTGCAACCTCTACAAGGCAATAGAATAAACCCTGACAGGCAGCCAGTCTTACCTACGCCAGCTGAGCCACCCAGCAAAGATCAAGCATTGCAGGTTTTCTCTTGAACTCTTTGATTGCTTTCATCCTCACCAAAAAGAGACTTTCCGTTCCAGTTCTTAGAAAAGAAGTCTAGTAAAAAATGATGCAACAGAGATTCAACTCTTCTAGATCTTTTCTGCTTCTATGAATGTCACCATCATTGTTTTCAGTTTATATTAGTCTTCAGCAACATCCTAAACACAAGTCATGCCTCTTCCCAAAAGCAGTGAAGTCCATAAAAATCTTGCAGCTCAACGAGGCTCAGTTTAATACGTAAATACAACAAGAGGACTTCAGGACAAAAGGGCAACTGCCTATGCAGAAAGTCCTGGCCCCAATCTCAGGTTTTGCACACGTGTACCTGAGGGAATAATTCCCCTTCTAGCACACAAAGAGCGCTCCTGATCTAAGGCAGGAGTGAAAAATCACACAGCAAGAGTTTCAGTGCCCTAGGAAAAAAGTCACCCTTGTCACCAATTAATTTACCAACCCACAACAAGCCAATCTGTTCAGGTACCCTACTAGATTGCTTGAAACAACCAGCTACACAACACAAACTATGCCAGAGCATGAATGCAACCTCTCTCGCCTTTCACTCTATTTCACTCCTTCCCTTCCATACACACTTAACGCTGGCATAGCATCCTAAGCAGCTTTGGCTTAGTCATCTGCATCTTCCGGAGCATCTCCTGTATCGGCCACAGAGTCAAAGATTCTTCTAACAGACGGAAATACTGATCAGAAATGAGCAGCTGCTATTGCAATGCCTAACACATTTTCTTCTTTTTCCATTCTTTATTATATAGACCTCGGGCCTTCAAGAGTAACTGACAATCAAGACTGGTGTCAGTCTATTCCACATCCCATAAAAACACATGCTTTTTCCAAAATGGTTATGCTTTCAGGCCCCAATCCTACCATGAAAAGCTGAGCTGCTGGACAGTCCTGTAACGCAGTCTCCAAAACAGAAGAAAGTAAACATAATTTTTCACTCTATCCCACTTACGCTCAGTGCCTGGAGCCAAAAACTCCTGACATTCAACATCAAAATAAATAACAACCAATGCAGTGATAATGTTATCTATTATCAGTTTTCTTCCCTTCCCAGATTTCTTCCCAAGAAGACAAACCAGAAAAACAAAACCAAAACCCCTTCCAACATGTAACTGTCAAGGCAGAATCATAATTCTGCTGATAGAGATCAGCAGGCATCACATGCCCATAAGGATGACACAGCACAAATACACCAGAGTGTCAGATTAAGCTGCCAGTGTAGCATGCGGTTTGGAAGTCTGATTAAGGACCACTAGTCCTACATCACTATCCATCTGCACGATAAATGCCTGCCCTGCTCTACCAGTGCAACAGGTGTATTATTTTACATTGGACTTATAACATTGATTGAAATAGTCTCTAAAAGCACCTTTCTACTGTGAAGTAAAAGATCCGATTTCCACCTCTAAGGTTTCTACCTAGTTAGTATCAACTAATCAAAATTTACTTTTGTTCACCTCTTTACATGCATTGTAGCCTACCAAGCCCATTTTTAAAATGGCAACCTTTCCCCTCCCCAGGTCATCCAGAAAAACACTTACCTGCAAAATCAATTATGTTTCCTGTCTTTTTGTTTTTAATAGCACATAACCTCTTTCAGTGGCCCATTTAAACGATTTTTCCTGCTGAACAAGGGAGTGCCACAAGGGCAAGCATATATTAATATTAAAGAATCAGTCAATGTAACTGAAATCCTGTTCATCACATTAACTATCACCCTTTACCCTTTCTGGCAGTTGCACGCTTAGTCTATTTTTATCTACAAAGCTAGTCTTGCCACTAATCACAACGTTTCCAGAGAAAGAGGTCTGAATTTTAGTTATGGCAGCGCAAACAAACTTTTTGGGTACTGCACCACATTTTGATTACTTTAGAAAACGATACTATGGAACGAAGTCATTTGCTCCCCAAATGACTTCAGCATAGGAAGATTTGTTACACTGCGTATGTCCTTAATGCATTTTAACACTGTTCTACACTAAGAAAAACACTAGTAAAAGTTTATCATACACAAAGACAGCGCAACAAATTTCATTTCTGTACAAGAAAAAAAACCCACAACCACTATTTCTGCTTTTGCCAGTCATGAACTCCATTAAAATACAGCTGAGTAATTAAGAAAATACAGGCAATTCTTCTTCAAACACTACAACATATTTTAAGAACCTGCAATGCAGAACAGATATGCCGCACGCTTATCCAAAAACAAGTTCATAAAAAGATCCTACCTGAAGAGCATACGTCAAATACAGCAGCATCCTGTCAAGCATTATGTGTAGAAATGCCCAAGGTGAAGCTCTAGCAACTTATAGCATAGCAATACTTACAACGTGGCTGCAGTAATTGTCAACAACAAAAACTGAAAGACAAGTAGAAATGACTATGCTTGCAGCAACATGCCGTGAACGTTTTCCTCTCTTTTTTCCTTACAGTCTGCAGTTTACATTCTGATGCATGCATTAAAACATAATTACGGTGGAAAGAGGTTGCAGATACAGTTACTTACATTGCAAGACATAAAACTCTGTAAACAAACAGCACATTGCAATTTACACTGTCACTCACCTCATATGACCAAACACACTGAGTTCCTCCAAACCTTCGGACACACCTGCCCACCTCCACGTCCTCATGAGTGGTGTACATTTCTCCAAGGCATTCACCAATATGTGGCACCATCCTCCTGAGAACCTCCCGGCTGAAGATCATTCCCGGCCCTCCCATGCAGAAATTCTCTCCAGGCTCCAGCCCAAGTTTTCCGAGTTCTTCAATATTACCCAGACCAGTCGGTCCCAAATACAGAGGTTTACTACTGTTCAGTGAGCGAAGAAACTCCTCCAATTTTTCACCTGAAAAAGATAAAAGATTACTGTTATTTCTCTGCCTAGTCTGCCAGCCATCTCTTTTCCTGTACTTCAAGCTTTTTTAAAAACGTAACAGGCACCTGAGACTGTCACAGAAAATCACTTCCAAAGCAGTATTCTGTACCTAACTGAAAACACCCTTGGACAAGTTTACCTTTCACAAGCTTCTTTTGTTTTTCTTAATTAACATTACAATGACATTTTCATTCAGCCAAAAGCCAGAACGTGATCAAAACTTCATTTTACCACTAAACCTTGTTCTGCTCAATCAGGACTAATGGAAAGCACTTCCTTGGTAGTTTAAAACTCTCTCTAAAGTAGGACAATTTGCCAATATAGTTCCAGGCTGGGGAGGGAGGGAGGGAAGGGAAAGGGAAATGCCGGGTATTATTTTAATAGGATTAATTTTTGAAAAGACCAAAGCAAATCTCGATTAACCAAGGTAAATATGTTTAATTGCGGAGTAATTGTGGGAACAAGGTAAAACTCAGGCTCCTTCCAAACTATTTCCAGTGCTGCAATGTCTACAGACTTTTCCTTCAAACCCCTCACCTAGTTCTTTTCAGAAACTCTGATTTCAAATTTACTTGACATCAAAAGTTTCTGGATAGGTTTAACTCAGAACCTTGGAACTAGTTAAAGACAGGTTCATTGCAACTCTGCAATGAGCCCAAAGTGACAACTTCTACATCTGCAACCCAATATATATACATAGATACACGCGTAAGTGCGCGAGTATTTCACAGATGAATGACAGCTGACAAACAAGCAGCCCATTAAACCACTCAAACAAAAGCAAGTGACAAACAGGGAAGCATACAGTTACTCCAGTTAACTTTTCACAGTGTTTTCAATACTGCAAGCAACCACGCTCACAACCTAGGCTTACAAGTTCAGTTTCTTCTTTCTTTCCTAAGAGCAGGACACTGCACGAGTAGCAGCAGCAGCAACAAGCGCAGACCAAAAGCAAGCGGGTTGCAGAACATCTTTTTTTAATGGTGCTGTAAACCTCGTGAAATAGGGCCAGTGCTTTTCAGAGACACACGCTGCAAAGAACAGCAGCTTTACAAGCAGCCTTCGGCGGCGGCGTTTGCTCAGCCCAAGTGTCAGCGAGCCAACGCAGAACTTTTGTTACTGCTCAAAACATCACTTCCGAGCAGTACCGAGTCGAAGCCTTCGGGCTGAGCCGCAACCGCGGCGGGGGCTGCCCGGCCGGAGCAGGACGCAGTCGGCAGAGCTCTTCGCCGCTCCCGCCCGCCGCCTGCCCACGGGCGGCGGGACGAGGCGGGACTGCCACCCTTGGGCTGCGCAGCCGAGCGCGGCGGGACGCGGCGCCGGCACCACCCCGCCGCTCCGCTGCCCGCCCACGGCCCCTGTCCGCCGGCCCACGGCAGAGCCTCGCCCGGAGAGCCGCGCCGCAGCAAGCGCGGGGGCCGCAGCACCGAGATCCCACGCCAGGACCGCTCACCGCGCCCGCCGCGGTCCAACCCCCCGCCTCAGCCCTCCAACGCGCCCCGGCACCGCGGCCTCCCCAAGGACGGCCCGGCCCGGCCCGGCCCGGCCCCGCGGGGGCACCTCGAGGTTCCCACCGGCACCTCAGCGCCGGGACAGCACCCCACGGCCCGCACACGGTGGCTGGAAGCAAACTCCGCCGGGGCGGTGGGTGGGCCGAGGTACCCCTTGCGCTCCGCCACCGGGCGGGAACCGACTCTCCCCACCCCCGCGGGACCCCGCCGGGCCGCCAGGCCATCGCTCCGCTCCCTCCCTCCCGGCGGCGGGGCGCGCCCCGCCACCTTTAATGTAGACGTCGTCGTCCGCCCGCATGAACCATTCGTACTTGTCCAGGTAGCGGTCGTGCATGTACTTGATCATCATGAAAGACTTCTTCTGCGGCGGGTAGGAGTCGTCCACGCCGGGCAGGGCGACGACGGGCAGCCGGGGCAGCCCGGGGGGCGCGGCGGAGCCCTGGCTGGAGAAGAACTCCACGCGGCCCGGCACCGAGGGCGCCCACGTCCGCTGCGCCGCCACCGCCCGGCTGCCCAGGTACTTCTGGGCCGTCATCACCCCCACGTAGAGGAAGTTGCGGGGCTTGGCGTAGCCCGGGGCGCCCCCCCAGTCCCCGCTCCCGTTGTGGCTGCCGCCGGGCCGGCCGCTCCGCTTCTCGCCGCCTTCCTCCTCCTCCTCCTCCGGCTCCCCTTCCCGCCGGCGGCGGGGCTGGACACCATGCCCTCCGCCGGCGGCGGCGGCAGCTCCCAGGGGCTGCTCCTGAAACTCGTGCCGCCCAGCACCGCCGCTGCCTCCGGCGGCGCCTGCTGCCCGCCCGGCACCGCCGCGCCCCCGGCCGCCCCCGCCCCGCCGAGCGGCCGTAGTAGGAGCAGAGGCTGGAGCCGCGCCTCTTCTTTTCGCTCAGCTCGGCCACTTTCGGGGCGATGAGCCAGGAGGCGGCGGTGAAACCCAGCCCCAGCCCCAGCCCCACGCTCAGCCAGGGTCTCCGGGACCGGGCTGCCATGGCGCGGGCGGGGCGGCTCCCGGAGCGCCGCTGCCGCCGCCGGCTTCCCCCCGCCGCCTCCCGCTGGAGGCGACCCCCGTCCCGCTGCGGCCCCGGGTGCGGCGACTCCCGCCGCGGCTCCCTGCCCCGCCGCGCCGGCCCGGGCGGCTGCGCTGCTCCCGAGTCAAACTTCTCCGGGCGTGAGGGCGGCGGCCCCTCCGCTCCGCTGGCACCTTGTCACCGCGGCGGCTGG